>NC_084515.1:16589785-16889785 GCF_024500385.1 Phyllopteryx taeniolatus | reverse complement strand
CAGGCTTCAGGCTTCAGGCTTCAGGCCTTCAGGCCTTCAGGGCTTCAGGCTGACAGGCTGAAGGCTTCCAAGGCTCATATTAAGCGGTCTTGCATCGCAGTTTGCGAGTTTGTAAAATTAGCATTTTGTTCTGTAATATAAGACTAGATAAGATCAAATATTTTGTTAATATAGTAAATACTTTGTTGCAAAGTTATCAATGTCCTTTCCTCATCGTTTTTGTCATCCTGTGTAATAGGACAAAAGTCCAGTTTTTTCTTTTCGCCATTGGAGGGTGGAAGCTGCAGCTGACTACTCGCGTGGACTGAATGGGTGGCAACAATGGCGACATGAAATGCGAGTATTTTCAGCAGCAGCATCCTAAAAAAAAAAAGAACTATGAACTCGTTCATTTTTGGAACAGTGAACTGAACTTCGAACGAGTTTGTGTAGGAAATGAACTTTCCCAACACCGTGTGTGGCTTTGTTTATGATAACTTGGCTTAGACGTGCTTTTGCTCAGTGTCGTCACTGTGTAACATATGGCCCATATGGTACTGTTGTAGCAGTGGTTCACTATACTACCATCTGATGATCGGTTAGTCGCAAAACCTTCTAGTCAACGAGGTGAAAACTGTGCCCAGAGCGGAATAAAAGTAAAGTGAATCATGGAACCAAACAGAGGAGGGACGGGGTGAAGTCAGATGAAGGAAATATTTGTTTCGTCCCGAGGTTTCTCCATTTTTGTTTGAACAAATGGAACACGTCCAAAAGTTGGAGTAGACTATTCCTAGTCAGCTGCTCTAAGCTCCTAAAAATGCAGAGCCGTGAGCGTAATGTATTAATGTCACAAAATGCCAAAATGTGAGCTGCTTCAGTGATGGTGCACAAAGGCTCTTTTTTTCAATGAGCACCTTGTCTTTTATGTGAATTGAAGAAATACAAACTGTTGATGATATAAAAATGGAAAAGAATTGGGCGTACGTTATTAAGTTAAAGGTCTTGTTTTCTCTTTTAGATTCACGTTTGCTCTTTAACCAAGCAAAACTATAGTTTATCCAAATACTCGATTATTCGATGGAATTTTCAGTAGGATATTCGAGTACTCAAATATTCCTTCCATTCAACTCCTCTGTTACATTGTCGTATTGGTGTTATTTAATAAAAGCCTTGCTTTGGGTGACTCCTGAAAATTGGAAAGTTGCTCCTCAAATGAAGAAATGATTCGCAAGACTGCTCGTCAAAGAAAACCAAAATACAGTATTTCGAGCCTGGGCTTCGGCCTTCACGCCGGAGGCTGACCTGCAGGAAGGCGGCCATCTCGGCCCGGTCCATGGCGCGGATGGCGTTCTCCAGGAGCTCGGCGGCGTTCTCCAGGTGTTGGCCGTACTTCATCCTGAGTCCCGCCAAGTAGTCCAGTTTCTCCTGCTGCTCGGCGCCGATGCGGGCGTTCAGCTCGCCTTTTCGCTCCTCCAGCACGGCGAACAGATGGTCGAACGACTCGCACACCTTGGACTTTTGCCGGCGACCGTTGTCCTGGAAATGCGGCCGAGCCAGACTTCCTGTTTATCGGAACGCTTTGGAATACTTACGTACGGCGCGATGAAGAAGAGGAGACGGGATGAAGATCAACTGACGTCCACCGCTCTGCGGGCGTCGTCCAGCTGACTCGTGACGGCCTGAATCCGCTCGTTGGCGACCACCAGCAGCGAGATGCACTCGCTCAGCTCCGCCTGCTCACCAAAATGAGGAATTTTGGATCGCTTTTAATATCCAAAACATCATCAAAGAAATTAACTGGTCTTAAGTGTAAGGATTGTATGTACTGTAGTATTTGTTCGCGTGTGCCTTTAAGGGGCTCTGCGCTGATTATTATTGTTATTATTGTTAATTGTAGAGTACAGTGGGTCAACTGCTCATCTCCCGTAAGATTGCTAGCTTATTGAATGTAGCCTCCTGTAGTATATTTAAAAAGTACCCAAGTCAGAATTCCTTTGAGAGGACCAAGCGTTTTGTCAGTATTCAAGCCAACCGTCTTTTCATTTGTATGTTTATGAGAGTTTTCCTTCCTTTGTCAGACGGTAACCTGTCTTTGGTTTACAACGGGGCTTCTGGTCTTCAAAGAGGACTGTTTTGCATCTGATATGATAAGGGAACCCTTTGTGCACCTAGCCAGTCTGTTCGACGCCAGCAGGCGGGTGTGGGTACTTCACGGACACGGAGTGCCACCTTGTGGCCAGCAGAACACTCCAAATATGGTCATGTGGAGCGACCACATTCCGGGTAAACCCAGGGGCTGGGTTAATTCCGCGCCCAGATAATGACACCTTTAGAAACTGGCATCCAGGAGATTCGGGGGCTTTGTCGTTGTTTTGGCTTCGTAAGCAGCACCTATGACGCTTGGTCAATAAATCGAATTAGCCCAAAAGCCAAGTGTCTCGAAGTCTTCATTCATTCCTGCCCTACGGAAGCCGGTGTTCTCCCGGGGGACCATCGACTCAAAACCACAGGCGGAAAAATCCACCTCACTGCCACAGCTACTTTGGATTTATTGTAATCCATAGCAGGTGGTTTGGATAGAGCGAGAATGAAACAGACCGCTGGTGCTCTTGCAATCGCTTTATTAAACAAATGGCAACAAAATACAGTTAACACGTGTACATTCTTAGCACAGCTGTGGTAGCCTCAAATGACACCGTCACTGTAAACTACAGCGGCTAATGCTTTAGCCGGGAAATAACCGGCCAATAGTCTGTCCTTATCGGCTCACGTCCACGCCGCTCAACAGGCCAGGCCGGCCTTTTAAAGGCTCATGCGCACATTCAACATCACAGATACTGCAGTGTAGAATATAAGGATGGCGGTCAAAATAATAGAATAATATTCTTTGTTGGCGACCCTCGTGAGGATAAAGCGGTACAGAAAATGGACGGATAGATGGCGATGAAGTCTATGTATGAATCTTTGAGGGTGAAATGCTCCAAACAGCCACCGCTGTGATGTCACGGAAGTTAGCGTGACCTCAGTACCTTCTGTTTGGCGAAGGTGACGTCGAGTAGCGCCACCTGGCAGTCTTTGTGGACGCCAAACACCTTGCAGAGGGAACAAGTGGGAACGCCGCAGCTCAGGCAGTAGATGTTGATCTTCTCCTTCTCGTGATGCTCGCACACCGGATGCTCCCCCCCCACATCAGGAAGTGACGTCGCCTTGCTGAAACACACGTGACACGTGTGAATAGTCCAGGGCTGATCAAACCCTTTTCCCAGGGTCCCCCCAGAATCCTGACCCCAATTAAACACAACTACGCCCAAAAGCATTGGGAATTTTCAAGCTAAAGATTCATGATCAGTTTAATTGAAAAAAAAAAATCATATTTATTCCTGGTTCCCAGCTGATGTGCACTGCTTACACTAACAACATGGCTGCGAGCAGAGAAGAGCTACACCATAGGGGCTTTTCCACCAGTTCCTGCGAGCAAAAGGTTTCTGCGGCCCATGTGGTTTGTGTTTCCATCACACTAATTAGTTCAGCGTAGCTTAAGCAAATGAGGAACTGTCCATAAATCCTTCCCCAATTCCAAAAGGTTCACTCTTGGTTTCATCGGACCAAAACACATTTTCTCACGTACATACGTTTGATTTCAAGTGTGTTTTTGCAGAATTTTGAAAGCAAAGTTGAGGTTTTTGGCCCTAATTCCAAAAGAACAGCAGAATCAGCAAAGGGAATCATGCTGGTGGCGGCATCGTCAACAGTGGCTGGAAGTGGTGCTGGAGGGAAGTAGGAACAGTTCCACATAGCAGTCTGTGTTGGTACAAAATATTCAGGCTTCAACTAGGAAGAAAACAATGTTAGGAAAAGCCTACTAGAGTATCTGAACTTTATTTGGGGTTAATCAGAGGCACTCGAAATGGCGCCAGGTGTGTGCTGACAGCATTTAACAGGAGTTTGGATGTGATTGGTCAATTGGTCAATTGGTCAAACACAGCTACATCATGACTTACAAAAGGGTGTGCATACTTGTGCAAGCACATCATTCCAGTTCTTTATTTTAAATTCCTCTCTAAAATATTTCTTTTTTTTAATCGGCACGTGCAGGTTTTAGGTCACCTTAAGTAATAACTCAATACGAACAGCTGGTATTTGAACAGGGGTGTGTCGACTTTTGACTTCCCCTGTACGTGTGCGCGTGCGTGTACCTGCCGCTTCCTTGTTTGTACATGTCGATGATGTTCTCCACCAGCAGGTTCCTCTGCAGTCCGTAGACGCCGTGGCGATCCAGCAGAACCTCGTGACGGCACGACGGGCAGCGGAAGCGGCCGCCACATGGCGCCGTGGATCCACCTCTGGAGCTCAGGTAGGGGTTGGCTGCCTGTGGGTTAGGGTTAGGGTTAGGGTTAGGCAAGGTTAGGATGTCCCGTGCGGAGCGTCGTCGTCACATCCGGCTGTCTATCGTCTTGTCGTCGCCACCGACAAATCCAATCCGGTGTGTGACCCGGCGGCCATCTTGTCAGTGGCGGGGGTGCGGTTGGCCTTCAGTGGAGACTTGACAAGTTTGGAGATGAGAGAAAAAGGCCGAGTACGACTTGAAAATGTGTGTGCGCTCGTGTAGTTTATGTTTGTTAGAAAAATATGTCCTTACACTTAATTATAACATCATATGAACTCTGCTTTGGTGTGCGGATAAAAAAGGTCACCCTGCTTCCGTCTCTCTCGCTGACCTGCTTGTATTTCAACGGTCAGGTTTGAATGAAATTGGATCTTGCGTTCCTCTCAGACTGCCTCTTGTCTACGAAGGGTTCACATTTTTCCCATAACACGTTCCATGGGCCACCACTTGTGATTGTGAAGGGCCGAGGCAGATTACATTGACATGGCAACACAGAGAGGCTGAAATCTGATTGGACCAAAACAAATCGGGCATCCGCGTACTGCAAGCCGTGCAGCCCAGAGAAACACTGCCAAATGAACAGAATAAGTGACTACAGTGAATGGAGCTCAGTGCTTTTGATAGTGTTTAGGCCAGCAAAGAAGGCCTAGCTGTCCCTAACCAAACGTGACAACTTCATAGTCAATACACACACACACACACTGACCTGTGGGATCAACGGCAACGTGACATGAGTGCGTCCGTCCGTCAACGTGTCACTCACCTGGAAGACGTCGTTGGCACACTTGCGACAGAGGTTGTGTTGACACGGTAAGATGACAACGGGCTTGGAGAACATCTCCAAACAAATGGGACAGATCAGCTGCTTCTCCAGACTCTCCATGACCACCTTGTGGAGACCACGACACAGCACGGAGACCGGGACACCGCGGAGACCGGAACACCGCCGAGATCGGGACACCGCGGACGCGAGGACGTTGCGCAGCTGGAGGTCCAGAGGACAAACGGTGGACCGGTCAAGCGAGAAGAAGAGTGTGTCACATTTGAGTCTGTTTTTAGACACGCATGCACAAGCGAGCATGCCGACATGCCCATATTTGTCAAAAGTCACAGGAGGCATGACAGCGCAGTGTGTGTGTGTGTGTGTGTGCGTGTGTGCGCGCTCAATCACCAGCACACGCCCTGCCCACTTCTGACGGCCTTGCTAAAAAAACAACAGCAACTAATGTCTTCATTTCTTTGATCGTTCACGAAGATGACGCCATCATCATAATCCCCGCTGAAAATCAGCAAACAATTGATGTTCATTAGAATTCCAGTGAAAAATGTATTGTTTTTTTTTTTTGTGATGTGATCTGGACAATAACATAGGACAACGCGTGGGGGTCTGCGAATACCGCGGGATACCTTTCCCCCGGAAAATCCACAAATAGGTGAATCCGTGAATGCCGGACTGTGAATATGCGGGGCTACACTGTATTGTGAGCTTTCTGCGGCAAATATCGATTACATTTGCTACGTTTTGGAAATACAGTAGTCAAGCTGGGTGACAAAATGGCACCCGCACGTTTTCTACAGCTTGGGCACTGCGAGCAGAGGAGAGCGCCCCCTCTTGTTCACTTACACACTTTACATACTTTTTCTTCAACAACTTTATTGCTTACATTGAAATTGATGTCATATAAGCACAAGAACAAGGAAATCAGAAACGCTGTGTTGGCCACGATGTAAAAATCCTCATGTGGTCATTAGAAAATGGCCAAGTCGCTATAGTGGATAGGGAGGGATTCCCTACACAGCCACAGAAGAAGAGGAAGCTGAGTTGGTGACAGGCGTGCGTTGATGACATCATCACGCGTAGGCGTCTCCATATCTGCGGCGTCCGTCCGAGATGAGTTGAGTTTTCTCGTTGGCGGCGGTCGGCTGCTCAACGACCGGCGCGGTCGCATCTGTGCACACAAACGTGCACGTGTGTGAAAACCGCTTCCTGTTTGACTTGCTACAGGAAGTAACACGTGAAACCAACTTCCTGTTCGACTCGCCACAGGAAGTAAAGTGAAAAGCACTTCACGTTTAACTTGCCACAGGAAGTAACACGTGAAAACCACTTCCTGTTTGACTCGATACGGGAAGTACCGTGAAAACCACTTCCTGTTTGACTCGCTACAGGAAGTAAAGTGAAACCCACTTCCTGTTAGACTCACCACAGGAAGTAACATGTGAAACCAACTTCGTGTTTGACTCGCCACAGGAAGTAATGTAAAAAGCACTTCCTGTTTAACTTGCCACAGGAAGTAACCTGAAAACAACTTCCTGTTTGACTCGCCACATGAAGTAACACAGGAAAACCACTTCCTGTTTGACTCGCCACAGGAATTAACACGTGAAAACTACTTCCTGTTTGACTCGCCACAGGAAGTAACATGTGAAACCAACTTCCTGTTTGACTCGCCACAGGAAGTAATGTGAAAAGCACTTCACGTTTAACTCGCCACAGGAAGTAACACATGAAAACCACTTCCTGTTTGACTCGCCACAGGAAGTAACACGTGAAACCAACTTCCTGTTTGACTCGCCACAGGAAGTAATGTGAAAAGCACTTCACGTTTAACTTGCCACAGGAAGTAACACGTGAAAACCACTTCCTGTTTGACTCGATACGGGAAGTACCGTGAAAACCACTTCCTGTTTGACTCGCTACCGGAAGTAAAGTGAAACCCACTTCCTGTTAGACTCACCACAGGAAGTAACATGTGAAACCAACTTCCTGTTTGACTCGCCACCGGAAGTAATGTAAAAAGCACTTCCTGTTTAACTTGCCACCGGAAGTAACACGTGAAAACCACTTCCTGTTTGACTCGCCACAGGAATTAACACGTGAAAACTACTTCCTGTTTGACTCACCACAGGAAGTAACACGTGAAACCAACTTCCTGTTTGACTCGCCACAGGAAGTAATGTGAAAAGCACTTCACGTTTAACTTGCCACAGGAAGTAACACATGAAAACCACTTCCTGTTTGACTCGCCACAGGAAGTAACACGTGAAACCAACTTCCTGTTTGACTCGCCACAGGAAGTAATGTGAAAAGCACTTCACGTTTAACTTGCCACAGGAAATAACACGTGAAAACCAACTTCCTGTTTGACTCGCCACAGGAAGTAATGTAAAAAGCACTTCCTGTTTGACTCGCCACATGAGGTAACACGTGAAAACCACTTCCTGTTTGACTCGCCACAGGAAGTAACAGCTGCACCTGGACTCAGTGGCGCCTCTATAGGCATCGAAGATGATGACTTTCTTATTCAAATCCCACTCGGGGATGTTGTGCACGTCAGTGTGGATGAATGGATATGTGGGTATGGATGGAGAGATGATGGATAGATGAATAAATGATGGATGGATGAATGGACTGCTGAACAAACGGCTGGATGAAGTGTCGAGTGAGTGATAACTTCTGTGATGAACTGGTGTTATCCAACCATCCATCCATTGTCTGAGCCGCTTCTCCACACGCGGGTCGCGGGCGTGCTGGAGCCCATCCCGGCGATCATCGGCCAGGAGGCGGGGTCCACCCTGAACTGGTTGCCAGCCAATTGCAGGGCACATAGAAACAAACAACCATTTGCACTCACATTCACACCTATGGGCAATTTAGAGTCTCCAATCAATGCATGTTTTTGGGATGTGGGAGGAAAGCGGAGTGCCCGGAGAAAAGCCACGCAGGCACGGGGAGAACATGCAAACACCACACAGGGGGTGCCGGGGATTGAACCCGGGTCCTCAGAACTGTGAGGCTGACGCTCTAACCAGTCGGCCACCGAGCCGCCTGAACTGGTGTTATGTAAATAAAATGACTTGACAGGAATGTGTGAATAAATGACTAATGCTGAAGGGCTGGTGGAATAGATGAATTGAAGGTTAGGCGGATGGATGGATGCACGTCCGGCTGTTCGGATGCACCGTCTAAATCAATGGCCTGAGGATGAATAGAATGCCCTTATGAGCGTTTGCTGACCTGCCGTCTCCCCATTGGGCAGGTGTCGTAGCTCCTCCCCCTCCCGGTCGTCCTCCCGCAGGTCGCCGTAGGGTGTCTCCGCCTCCGCGTCGGCGGGGAGCGTGGCCTTGAGGCGTCCGCAGCAGCAGTCGCAGCAGCAACACAAGCAGCAGCAGCAGTAAAACCCCGTCAGCAGCCCGCACAGCGCCAACAAAGCCTGAACAAGCAGCACGCGGTCACGTCCTGCGGGCCTCACTTCCTGCGGTCGGCCGCCGTGACCTACCTTGGCCCAGCAGGTGGTGAGCGCGAAGTAGGCGCTGACGTTGTCTTCTCCGAACTGCTGCGCCACGTACAGCCCCAGCGAGCCGTAAGCGTCGTAGATGTTCCTCTTGCCCGGGTCGGACAGGACGGCATGGGCCGCGTTCACCTCCTTGAACTTCTCCGCAGCCTCGGGGTTGTCCGGGTTCTTGTCCGGGTGGTAGCGCAGCGCCAGATTCCTGTCAGTGTGAACGCACTGTCAGGCGACACGCACGCACACGTGGGCGTGGCTCTCACCTGTACGACTTCTTGATGTCGTCGTGGCCGCATCCCGGTTCCGCGCCCAGGAGCGCGTAGAGAGACTCGCCCGACGCCGACATGGATCGCTGCCTGCCAAACGACATCCTGACACACGCACGCTGGCACACGAGACAAGAAAAGAGAGCAGAGAAGAGATGACATGAAAGAAAGGGAAGAAAAGAGAAATGGCAGGAGAGCTACCTGTGTGTCCTAGTCCAGGTTCTGGCGATGTGTCTCCTGGTCCCGGTTGCGGTAGCGTGTGAGCCCATGAAACATTCAGTTTCTGGTCTCAGATGTCCAGCAGTGCTATCACATTTCTCATCTTGTGACTGTTCCGTAGGCTTGTATTGATTTCATTGAACTGAAAGCTGAACGCATCAATGACACAATCAAAGATGTGGTGAGAAAACTGGTTTCCTTTCATTGAAACAGCGCAAACATCCATCCATTTTCTGTAGCGCTTCTCCTCACGCGGGTCGCGGGCCGCGGGCCGCGGGCGTGCTGGAGCCCATCCCAGCCATCATCGGGCAGGAGGCGGGGTACACCCCGAACTGGTCGCCAGCCAATCGCAGGGCACATACAAACAAACAACCAATTCTGACTACAGGCAATTTAGAGTTTCTAATTAACCTAGCATGCGTGTTTTGGGGGTTTGGGAGGAAACCGGAGTGCCCGGAGAAACGCCACGTAGACACGGGGAGAACATGCAAACTCCACACAGGCGGGGCCGGGGATCGAACCCCGGTCCCTAGAACTGTGAGGCAGACGCTCTAACCAGTCGTCCACCGTGCCTTACAGTGCAAACAGTAGCTTGTTATTTTGGAAAAAAAAGGTGAGCGTGTGATATTTCTCTGCGAGAAATGCTGCAACCAGAGGAAAAGGTAGGCAAAATGCCACAATTTAACATTAACAGGGCTTCCGGGGAAACAACGTATGACGTTATTAAATTCCTGAGAGAAACCGATTTGGATATCATAATCTATAATTTTGTCTTTTCTTTGTATTTTATTACACTCCAGTCCAGTTGGTGGCGTTAATGCACCGATGAGTTAGTTCGCCAACCGCCGGTACACCCAGAAGGAGAAGACGACGACGACGACGACGACGGCGGCGGCGCGACGCAGAAACAGAAGCAGAAAGAAGAAACATTTCCTCCTTACTCGCCGAGCAGCACTAAACGTAAGCAGTGAACGCTTGAGGAAACAATAAGAAGTCGACTGGTGACGTTTTACTATGAAAAGGCAGCAAGAGGAGCCCCGGGCAGGCTAGTTGCGAACACGCTAACGTTAGCGCCATTAGCTCATTCATCGACGCCGTTCAAGCGTGTGAGTTCAATCTAGAGCAAATCCATTTATGTGAAGAACTGCATGTTAAATGTTGAAAATTCGCGATAGCGTGCTATAAATGGATGTCTTATGGTCGAAGAAAAATATCAAATCAAGCTAAAATGCTAGATAGCCGCAGCAACAATTAGCAAGAAGATAATATCACGTTGTGGCCTACTATGTGACAGTTAATAGTCATAAATGAGACAGTATGTTTGCTTGGGATTGTTACTCTACGCCTTGAAACATTACTACTAATACTACTACGTGTTTTGTATCGACTAAATGTGTTGTTGTGCGACTCAACTGACGAAGAGTTGTCTGTCCTTGTGCAGTGTTGCTGGGAGACGAGAGGACGTTCCTCCCGTCTTCGCCATGGCGGACATCAAGAATTTCCTCTACGCCTGGTGCGGCAAAAAGAAGTTGACCCCTAACTACGACATCCGCCCCGCCGGCAACAAAAACCGATTCATGTGCGAGGTGTGTTCGTGTATTTGCACGATTCTGCTCGTTCTCCGTCCTGACGGACAAGTCGCGAGGAACCGCGCGCATCCGAGCGTCCTCCTCCCACGCCTCGTAATTCATTAACCAGCGCACGCTCATCTTTTGGAATCACGTGTGCCGCAGGTGCGCGTGGACGGCTTCAACTACACGGGGATGGGCAACTCCACCAACAAGAAGGACGCTCAGTCCAACGCCGCTCGAGACTTTGTCAACTTCCTGGTCCGAGCGGGCGAAATAAGCGCCGCCGAGGTTCCGGCCCTTGGCGTGAGTACGGCCGCGCATCCCGTCATAAGAACACGAACTGTATGTAGATGTGTATTTTTCTCTGGACAGGCGGGCGTGACCGAGCATGCGGCAGGCGGCGATCAGCCCGACGGAGAAGCCAAGGCCTCGTTTGGGAGTCTGCCGTCCGGCGGGCCGCTGCCGCCTCACCTAGTGGTGAAGGCGGAACAAGGTAACGTGCAAAATATGGCCTACAAATCAAATCGGCCTCTTTTTTTCTCTCAAAAAATCACATCACCATTTTAGAACTTGAAGAAAGAGCTAATGACTGACATTTTTTGTAGTGAGGCTGGATAATGCCATTATTGCATCTTGCATTGGTGATGTAAAAGTTTTATTTGAATCAAATATTCAGAAACACAAAACAAAACTTTCCTCAACATAAAATCTGAGTTTTTAGATCCAATCCGATCCTGTTTTTTTTTGTGCTGATAACGGAGCGATTTCAAATCTCAAAGATCGGATCGGTACACCCCCTACTGTCACCTACCGCAAGATGGAACCCACGAACCACCCTTTGACAATCTGTGCTCTAAACGATGGTCGATTAGTTGTCGATTGATTGCTGCAGCACAACGATCAGATCCATTTTTAATTACTGCTCGGCGGTAGTGGAGTCGAAGCAGCAAATCAGAAGTCTTCACTGTTATGTGTTTGTCTTGCAGAGGAGTTCGGGGCCGGTCCAGTTCAGGGGGTGACCGGACTGGGCTACTCGGGCGGCGGTGGCGGCAGAGGAGCTGACTGGGAGCGCGGCGCCAACCTAAAGGAATATTACGCCAGGCGGGACGAACAGGACGCTCAGGCGGTAGGGCAATGCTGACTTGCTCCACCTCGATAGCAATGCAACAAGCTGACCCGTTCGCTCGGGTTCTCTGACCCGCAGACTCTGGAGTCCGAGGAGGTGGACCTGAACGCCAGTCTCCACGGCAACTGGACTCTGGAGAACGCCAAGGCCCGTCTGAACCAGTTCTTCCAGAAGGAGAAGACCAGCGCTGAGTATAAATACAGCCAAGTGGGGCCGGACCACAACAGGTCTGCAGCAGAACCTCAGAGTACACGGTTCAGACGGACGAGCGGCATCTATACTCTGAAAACAAGAACGGGCCCTACGTAGTCCTTCAGGTTTTCACTGAAGTAGTTCTTCCTGAAGAAGTTCTTCCTGAGGTTCTTGCAAACCGCTTAATGAAGTTCTCACTGAAGTTCTTCTTAAGGTCTTCTGGAGCTCTTAGTCGAGTTATTTTAAAGTTCATCTGAAATTGTTATGAAGCTCTTGCAAATTTCTTCATGAAGTTCTTGTGAAGCGCTTACGGAAGTTCTAGCCTCAGTGGACCGGCCCTGTTCCGACCCACCAACCTTGCGATGCTGCTCGTCCGCTTCTGGTAACGTTTGACCTCGCTAGCTAGTGTGTGTTTTTCTGCCGGACGGCTGTGAGGTCACAGAGGTCAGCGGCCCGGCGTCATCAGAACCCTGAGAGAAGACACGAGAATGGCTTTAGAAGCGCTAAAGCCTTCTGGTGGCGTTTTGAGATCTGCTAAAGAGTTCTGATGACGCTGTCCCTGCAGGCCACGCCCCTGCCACTCAGGCCACGCCCCTGGGGCCTGCCCTTTAAAGCTCCAGTCCGGCAGAAAAACGCATAAAGTCAACGCGCGTCAGGTGAGTTGACTGACAGCTCGTCTGACACTTGACGCTCAACTCAATCTGTGTGTTTGTGTGTGCGTGCAGGAGTTTTATCGCCGAGATGCAGCTGTTCGTCAGACAACTCGGTCGCCGTAAGTCCTCACATTCTCTCTCGGCTGTGTTGGGAATCACTGACGCCTCCTCTACTCTCTAATTGCGATGTACCGTAGGCGTTTTGATACAGTGCACTATATGGTTGGCTAAAAAGTCCACTGCAAGCCAACAACCCTAATCACTATACCGTAACCCATTGTTTGATTCCAGAAACCAGGGTAAATGAAATCTGCAATTGTTGAGCAATTATTATGTTACTATATACTAGGGCTGCACAGTTAATCACATTTTAATTGTCATCGCGATTTTGGCTACCACGATTAAATGAGCCTGATCGTCTGCAAATTTTAAAAATAATTGTTTTTTTTTTAAATACATTTAACATGCGGGCAGTGCTGCATACAAAAAGAGCTTTATTTGTAGCGGTTCCCACAACCTAGTCAGCCAGCCATCAGGGGGCGAACGTATGGTCAAACCTTCATTAAGTGCAGGCGTCGCACTCCGGGGCCAACTTCTAAATAAGAGTCTTAAATGGCATTGATATGCAATGTGGTAATATACGAAGCTTTTATTTTGAAGTTGGTCCTCTCAACACATTGTCCGAGAGGCGGCGTGTCACGGTAAGACACGATCGTTTTAGCAGCTGCCTTGACTTCAGCTTTTTGGCTGGCCTGACTGCAGTAAAAAACAAACAAACCGCAGAAGTAAATAGACAACTGTCGAGTTCTTAGCAGTTTGTGACCGTGCACGACTGTCCAATGGTCAAGCAGAACAACGGAGTCCTTGACAACTCACTATATTGACAACAGGGATTTTCAAATAAAACGTCGGGGCGTACAGCCTAATGTTATTGCCTTTATGCATTAACTGTATTTGCTTCCAATAAGTTGCAATTCGTTATTGCACTTTTATTTATAATTAGCCCTTGGTAAAGTAGAATTTTTTTGGGGGTCCATTTTTTAATTTTCTATCATTTATTCTTACCGTATTTTTCGGACTATAAGTCACACTTTTTTTTCATGGTTTGGCTGGTCCTGCAATTTATATATTCAATTATATAATCTCACGTTCATTATTTTCACACTGACAACGGCGAGAGGGCGCTCTAGGCTTGTGTGCCAGTATCTGTTCCTCCTATTACGCCTGTACCACTAAAAATGTAAACATCAACTTATAAAGATAATTGATTTAAAGTGAGACCGAGAGTTTGGTAAATTTGTTATGGTTATCTAAATAATGTGTTAATTTTCCGTTAACATACGAGACACCTATTCAGCCTGTTGTTCTCTATTCTGTTATTACTATAACTAGCCTTTCAAGATTAAATGTCTGTTCTTGGTCTCTGATTTTATGAAATTCATTTCCCCCCAAAAATGTGATTTATAGTCCAGTCCTTCTCCATTACGCATTTTTGGGCTGGTGCGACTTGGACTCCGGAGCGACTTATTGTCCGGAAAATACGGTACTTTAAGATTCATTTTGCACTGAAAATTGTTACATATTGTTTTTTGAAAAGTAGTGCAATAAAAATAGATTTTTCCCTAACATGAGGAATAATCGTGATCACAGTTTCGATCAAAATAATCGTGATTCTTATTTTGGCTGATATCGTGCAGCCCTACTAATATACTGTAAAGTCCCCTCCAAGAGTATTGGAATGGCCGGAAAGTAACTTGAAATCGCTGCTGCACTTTCACTCGCTTTATTGAACATACGCTAAGCAAATAGACACAACATATTTCCACACGACCTGCCATTTGCCACAACTGACACCGAGACACTCAACACGCAAACTGGCTAACGGTTTAACAGCCAGCCAACTGTGCACTCTTATTCGCTGACCCCCACGTCACTCATCAGGCCCTGCCTTTTAAAGCCACACACATTCAAAGTCACACAAACTACAGTGTAGAATGTGGGGGTGGTGACCCCAAGTGGACAAAAAAAATAACTGCACCTCATGCATGTTGTATCGGTATTGTGCTTAAAGCTTTCATATGTATATAATAAAATAAACATGGTTGCTAATTCACAGATTTCGTTTCGAGAGCGCGACGCCTGCGATAAATGAGGGATTCCCAATACAGCCTTGATGTTTTGCTGAAGTCAAACAAAAGCGGTGCAGTGATATGTTTGTGTGCCCCCTGCAGGCGTGACGGCGCGTGAGCACGGCTCCAACAAGAAACTGGCGGCGCAGTCGTGCGCCTTGTCTCTGGTGCGCCAGCTGTACCACCTGGGCGTCATCGAGGCCTACTCGGGGGTCACCAGGAAGAAGGAAGGAGAAAGTGTACGCCGACACAAAGTCACCGCTCATCTGCGCCTGGCTGGGCCGTTCGCCCAAAATCGCTTCTTTTGACTTCATTTGTCGGGAAATTTTTCATGATCCGATGCGTGCCCACGCTGATGTGCACTAGTTACACCAACAACAGAGGAGGGCTAGTTTACAAAATCGCAGTTGGTATATAGAATTTCACAATCCGGTACATGCGCAACCAAGTTCTGGATTTGGCAAAACGAGTTGAAGCACTTCCCCACCGGCTCAGGTGGACGGACGGACGGCAAAGCAACTGTAAACGTGAAACGTCATGTCTTTTTTTATTTTTTTTAAACGCAGGCTTACTACAGCGCCACCAAAGATGACAATATTCGATGTTTATGTTTCGTTCGTGTGTGTGTGTATATATTTGCAGGAATAATGTATTTAACTTTTGTCCGAAGACACCAGCCATAAAGAAAACGAAATTTTAGCAAGTTTGTCGTCCAATCATGTCATCGAACCGTAGCAGTGCTGCACGATTAATAATCGTGTTTATTAATCACAAATATTCCTCATGTTCGGGAAAAATCTTTTTTATTGCACTACTTTTCATCAAGCTATGTCGACAGTTGCCAGTGCAAAATGACTCTTTAAATAAGAAGAAATGATTGCTGAATAAATGAAAAAATTCTACTTTACCGAGTGAATATGCTGTTCCAAAGTACAATCACGAATTGCAACTTAATTAAAGCAAATACTGTTTATGCATAAAATGAAATGACATTCAGCTGCAAGCGCCGACTTTTGATTTGGAAATGCCCGTCACCATAGTGAATTTTGTTGTTCTGCTTGACCATTGGTCAGTCGTGCACGGTCACAAACTGCAAAGAACTCGACAGTTGTCATTTCCCTCTCGATGTACTTTTTTCCTTGCGGTCAGGACAGCCGCGAGGACAATTGTTAATCGTGGTTTACCGTTACACGCCGTCTCTTCGCCAACAAGCTGAGAGGGCCAAGTTCAAACTAAAAGCTTCCAGAAGGGACGAAAGTGCAATTTGCTTCGAAGGACATCGTGGACCATCGAGTCCCCCTCTCACGTTTCGTTTTCGTCTCCAGCTTGAAGTCTTTGACGTGCCGGTCTCTCCGGACCTTCAGCAGCAGCTCGGCATCGTGGTCGAGGAGCTGGGAGTCCGGATCCCCCCGCCCGTGAGTCGCACAAACCTGCTCGGCGTGACTCGACACGTTCCTCACATCCGTTTCCCGTCCAGCCCGCAGATCCCGGCGAGACGGTGTCTCTGGTGGCCACCAAGATGGCGTCGTTCGAGCCGTCTCAGCGGCAGAGTGGCGCCGGCGTGGTGCCGTGGTCGCCCCCGCAGGTCAATTGGAACCCCTGGACCAGCAGCAACATAGACGAGGGCCCGCTGGCCTTTGTGAGTGATCTGCCGGGCGCCCTCAGTACCCTTCGTGTCCTGCTTCAGGGCCCCAATTCCAATGAAGTTGCGACGTTGTGTTAAACATAAATCAAAACAGAATACAATGATTTGCAAATCATGTTCAACCTAGATTTCATTGAATACACTACAAAGACAAGACATTTCATGTTCAAACTGATCAACTTGATTGTTTTTAGCAAATACATCATGAACTTTGAATTGTATGGCTGCAACACGTCTTTGTAGTGTATTCAATGAAATCTAGGTTGAACATGATTTGCAAATCTGTTTTGATTTATGTTTAACACAACGTCCCAACTTCATTGGAATTGGGGGTGTAGTACGCTCTGTCCTCCCCTCACGAGTAAGATGATTCAGTTAAACCTTACTTGTAAACTGCTGTGCTGCGCTCATAACAGAAGACCCAACTAATAGATGTGCGTCAATCACTAGTAGCCTGCAAGTAAATGAAAGCTGTTGGAGCATTTTTCGATGTCCAGCTTAGGGTCCATGTGCTCGTATGTTTTGTTGTCCTCACTAACAGGACAACGTTTGTAAACGTGTGGACTAGTACATGGACTTCAAGCTGGATATTGAAAAAAAATGCTCAAATGGCTTGCACTAGTAGAATATTGACGAAATGTTTCATGCTGCCTGGTTGTCGCCGCTGTCGTGCTCCCTAATGTTGCTTCCTGTTTGTTTGTTGGTTGGTTACAGTGCACCCCGGAGCAGATCAGTAAAGACCTTCAGGACGAGATGACGGATCGGCTGCGGCGCGACGACGACCTTCACAAGGTGTGACCCGGACCGGACCCTCTCGGGAATCACGGCCGTTAACGTTTTGTCGACTGAACGAGCGGGACGTGAACACAAATTGTGCGTGTCTGCGCGCGAGTAGATGCTGACGGATCGCGAGCAGCTGCCCGTCAAACAGTTTGAGGAGGAGATCATGTCCGCGGTGGACAGCAACCCGGTGGTGATCATCCGAGGAGCGACCGGCTGCGGGAAGACCACGCAGGTCCCGCAGTACATCCTGGACCGCTTCATCAGGGAGGGCCGAGCCTCAGACTGCAACATCGTCGTCACGCAGGTAACGCGGGATGTCACAATCTTCTTCTTCTCTCCTGCTCTCCTTTTCTTCTCTTCTCATCTTCTGCTTTCTGGCCCCGAGTTGAAAGTCAGTTGCACTGTCGCCTTGTGTAAGTGTACCGTGGAGGTGGCGTGGTGCGAGAATTTTGCTTCGACAAGACCACAGGATACTTGTTAGGAAGGGATTTGATGCGCATGTTGACTGCTGTTCTTGGCTGAGTTTGCGTTTCTTGGTCATTTTTTTGGTTTCCTTTGATTGATTGAACTGTTTATTTCAAACGTAAGAATGATATAATATCCATCCATCCATTCTCCAAACCGCTTGTCCTCACGCGGGTCGTGGGCGTGCTGGACCCTATCCCAGCTAACTCTGGGCGAGAGGCAGGGTTACACCCTGAACTGGTTGCCAGCCAATCGCAGGAATGATATCATAAAAAAGAACAAAATAGACACAAATAAAATACAAATCAAGTTAAATTATGTAAAAACTCACTCTTACCCCTATCTCAACTTTATGATCTAAGGAGCTTCCTGTAAACATCGATTTAGCGCTGTACTACTATAATCATTTTTTCTAATCAATAATAATGTTGTTGACATCATTCTGTAACATGTGTGGCGTACATTATCAAGTAATGGGTACAGTTAAGCTAATGCTTCTTTGTACTGTGGATAAGTGATATTCCTGCCAGTTGGGAGCGGTTGAAAGTAACTAAAAAGTTAATTTTGTCTAACTTGGTTACTTTTGAAATCAGGACAGTAACTAAGTTACTTTTAAGCTCAAGTAATCAGTAAAGTAACTAAGTTACTTTTTCAGGTTAACTGTGGCAACACTGGTGACCGCATAGCTCATTTTACACTTGAGACTACGTGAGTCCCGGGATGCACGTTATGGAAACAATGAGTCCCAGCCCTGGAACAATGAGTCCCTGCTGCTTCCCATCACGGAATACAGATACAGTAATCCTCCACTATATCACGCTTCTTGCTTCGCGATCCCGCTATAATTGCAGTTTTTATACTGTTTGTACAGTATTTTTGTTATCCATTGCTCTTCTTGCGCTCTCAATATATTTTTTTTAATGCCACTGATCTAATGATATTAGAGCATAATAAAGAATTGTACACATCTTACAAATGATATGTTCTCTCGTTTCGTAAATAAAAGTAGGGGTGCATTTCACAATAAGAGCAAGTAAATAAAAAGAGAGAGTTAATACGCGTAAAAAAAGGGCTTCCGAAAAATAAAAAGTGTGAATTTCCACTTTTCTGTTTGACACAACAGCGAAATCTCAGTTTTACATATTTCAATTTAACAACGCTTAACAGCGGAACGGTTTTAGGTTATGTTTGTTCAAAAGTTTTTGGGTTTCATAATGATGTTTCGCATAAATACACTGAATAAGTGCTCCCAGTGGGAACTTCCCAAGGAGAAATAAAAAAAAAAAATATATATATATATATATACATATATATATATATATATTGTAGATTTTGATTATGATTTGGTCCATGACCGTTTTTTCTGTCGAGATTAGTTTGAAACACTGGCGTAACATTTGTGGTTTTCACCTTGAGTTATTGTATAAATGCTTTTTAAAAAAGGAAATCTCATCTTCTGTCGTATTCAGCCGCGACGTATAAGCGCGGTGTCTGTGGCGGAGCGCGTGGCGATGGAGCGGGCCGAGGATCTGGGTCGGAGCTGCGGCTACAGCGTTCGCTTCGAGTCCATTCTGCCTCGCCCCCACGGGAGCATCCTTTTCTGCACGATCGGTACGTACGGCGGCCGCTTCCGCTCCGACAGAGCGGCGTGACATTCGCGCTCTTCTGCAGGCGTGCTCCTGAGAAAACTGGAGGCGGGGATCCGCGGCATCAGCCACGTCATCGTGGACGAGATCCATGAGAGAGACATCAACGTGAGGTCACCGTCCGCGGCCCCTCGCTCACCTTTCGCCTCGCTCACCTTTCGCACGCCGTGCGTCTACAGACGGACTTCCTGATGGTGGTCCTCAGAGACGTGGTCCGGGCCTTCCCGCAGAGCCGTGTCATCCTCATGTCGGCCACCATCGACACCAGCATGTTCCGCGAGTACTTCTTCAACTGCCCCATCATTGAGGTGTTTGGACGCACCTTCTCCGTGCAAGGTAGGACGGCGCCGCGATCCATTTTATACATTGGTTTGACTTTATTTGTCAGCACAATTCAAACGTGCACACAACAACGTAATTGCCGACAGACAGAAGCTAGTTGACAAAAACAGTAAGTGTTGACAACTTCGCCTCATGGTTGCTGCACGCAGATGCTTTTCCAGCCACTCCAGCGCCTATCTTTCAAGGAAGTGACGAGTGTGATTATTTCCCGCTAAGGATCATAAAACATGAGCAGAATCCTTTCCGCATTGTTTTGCAAGCCTCAAATATTTTGTCGAGGTCACCTTGCCTCACCTCCCAACTCTATATGAGGGGAAAAAAAGAGTTACAGACAGATTTACACAAGGGTCAGCTGATCCATGTCGTTTGACAGCTCGTTTTATGATTCTACATTGATGAACATTTCAAAACTAATTTATTAAGGACTACTTAATACTACTCTACTTGCACTACTGGTCAAACGTTTGGACAGTTTCTCGTTCAATAGCATGAGGAAGTGTGTCCAAACTTGACTGACTGATAGCGTACATGTTTTAACAAAAGGGACATTTTCCAAAAGGACAGACCAAATGTACTGTATATCTATGGAGGTTGATGCAAAGTAATACTTGATTGGGGGGGGGGGGGGGGGGGGGGGGAATGTTTTAAAGCTTGTTTGATATCAGGAGAAATGAAGCCAATCTAAGAAGAGAAATGAAAGAATAGCAGACCTTGTTTTGATTGTTGGCTTTTCCTATTAACAATTAGGGAAAATGCTGTAAATTGGATTTTTGTGGAAACAAATGGGCCGTTTTATTTTAAGGCCGTATTAGTTAGCCCTATAAAAAGGAGCGTGACTGGACCTCCGCAATGTGCGTTGTGAGGCAAAAAGTCCTTTGACATGTTTGAGCTGAAAGTTTTGTTTTGTTGTGTGCAGAGTACTTCTTGGAGGACTGCGTCCAGATGACCAACTTTGTGCCGCCCCCGCCGGACCGCAAGAAGAGAGACAAAGACGAGGAGGGCGGCGGAGACGAAGACGTAAGTACGCCGCGTGCGGCCGAGCTAACACGCGGCTGCTGATGTTTTCGCCCGCAGACCAACTGTAACGTGATGTGCGGGCCCGAGTACTCGGCGGAGACCAAGCGCTCCATGGCGCTGTTGAACGAGAAGGAGATGTCCTTCGAGCTGGTGGAGGCGCTGCTCAAGTACATCGAAACGCTGCAGGTTTCGGGTGCCGTCCTGGTCTTCCTGCCCGGCTGGAACCTCATCTACGCCATGCAGCGCCACCTGCAGTGCAACCCGCACTTCGGTACGTGGAAGTCTCACGCCGGCGTCATCAGAGCACGTGGAGGCGACACACCGTCACGCTGCGCTTGCGCTTTGTTTCCAGGAAGTAGCCGCTACCGGATCCTCCCGCTTCACTCGCAGGTACCCCGGGAGGAGCAGAGGCTCGTGTTTGAGCCCGTGCCGGACAACATCAGGAAGGTTGGTCACGGCGCACAAAACGTCTGCCATCTTACAAGCAATGTCGCAAGTGGCCGCCATCTTTGTGCAATTTTCTAAAAAACAAAACATGGAATGAGCACTTCAAAGGCCTTTAACAATCATTCAAAAGAAAACCCTTCTGATGAAAGTACGTGACCTTTTCTCCTGCCTAATGTTCCATTTGCACTATTTAATTTGAGTTTTTTAGGGCAAGTGACGGTTTGAAACGTCACGCTCATTTTGCCGTGTCCACTCCCTCAGAATTTGGCTCCATACAAGCTTACCGGTGCATATTTTTAACCGAAGCGCTTCCAGAGCTGTCAAATGTTACCGAACGTCCGTATTTTGTTGACTCGTTACCGATTGTTATTGGGGCTATTGGGGGGAAACAAATTACCGGCGCATCCACATTGAACAGCGGCTTGGTGCTCACTATTTTATTACGCCCCCGGCTGCCAAGCCGTGCAGGCGAAAGTTTTGTTTGCGTCCGATGGCGACGCATGATCTTTGCCTCCGAGCTAGCGAATAAGCTCCACTTCTTACAGGCGTCACGAAGAGACGACGAGGAGTGGATAGCCGAAGACGATGTCAAAGCCGTGCTCGTTGCTAAGCTATCGTTACCGGCGGTCGCAAAACATCGAAGCGAGTGATCTGGTGATACAGCACACTTGTCACATGGGTCTGGCTGGAACTGGCTTTTTGCAGAGAGTAAGCAAAATAACAGGCCAATTAATACGCCAATTGAAAGATATAAAGAATAAACGTCCACACAGGACACCGCATCTTAACTGGAAATAAATTGGTACGTCACTTCAGAAAGTGGCCAGGTTCAAAGTAGATCGTATTAGCATTAGTCATAAATATTTGTAATACAACAGATAAAATAACCTTTGTTAGTCCGACAGTGGGGAAATTTGCATCGTTTCAGCAGCACTTGTGGATATAGGAAATGTAAATATGAATTAGAAATAGAAACCAAAACTATTGTCCATATGTAAACTATCCAATTCAGTCTATCAACGTTATTTGTTTGTTTGCAAAATAGATTTTAATTTTGCCATTTGCGATCTGATTAATCTGATTTAATGGACTTTTTTTTTTTTTTATCAGGCTGGAAAACAGAATTGGCAAAGCGAATTAATCCATAGACACAAATATTTTTGATGGAATGTCGAAATCTCATATACTGGTGCAACCGCGTGCACCATTACAAGGTTCCTGTAATAAAAACATTCAAATGACAAATATTGAATGATTGTGATTATGACTGTCCCACAGTAATGTTCTTGACACAATTTTGAAGCTCTGGAAATTCAGACATATTAGGACAAAACTTTTATAGGGTGGTGACTCTGGGCTTCCCGGAGTAGCAGACCAAATAAGAGAGTCCAGGAGATGTTGACAAATCACCAATTTGTTCATTTTGACATTTTTGGACCAGATTTACTCCAGGCGATGTCACACAAAACCCGGTATTTTCCCGACTATAGCGCGCATCGGAATATAAGCCGCGCCCACTAAATTTGTAGAACTTTTTTTTTGACACATATTAGCCGCACCAGACTATACGTTGTGAAATTAGATATTTACACAGACAGATTTTGTAAATGTTTATTTACATACCTTAATTGTTTCCAAGCAGTGCCTGTAACACTGCAGTAAAGCGGCTCAAACAAAACAGAAAAGTCATTTTTTTATTCATCCTCCTCCTGTTCACTGAAGTCGTCGTCTTCAGATGCCTCAGATGTCATTTTCATCTCGAGACGGTTACCGCTGAAGTTGTGCTGTTCTCCTCACGGAGCAGTCCAGCCTTTCGAAATCCGTTTCACACTGCTCCACGCTTTTCGGATCCACTGGCAGACCTCCGAAAAGGATGATCTTCGCATGTGGCCAGTTTTTCGGAACGATTTCTCGCCGCTGCTCATCTAACCCTCGCACTCGCCTCGGAGTGGCGCTTTAAAAGCACGATAGACGGATCGATGGCTTTCAACTTAAAAGCGGCATCATATGCTTATACTTTCCATGATGAGGGTGTGGAAAAAAAAAAAAAAAAAAGTTTGCGTTCGTGCTGCGTTTTGCGTCGTGTGCGCCAAAAACTAGCGTCGTCCTCTTCTACACGCTGGAGGCATCTGCGCATGACCAAACCCTAGTGCATTATGGGAAACGGTCATGTTTTAAGCATTTAGCCTGGCATTACGTTCAAACGAGTTTGGCCTGTCTTGTTTCTGCACTTATTGCGCCCCCTGATAGCTGTTAGCGAAAAACAAATCTATATTTTAGCCGCATCGTTGCATAGGCCGCAGGGTTCAGAGCGTGGGAAAAAGTAGCGGCTTATAGTCCGGAAAATACGCTAATCGACTACACTACTTCAAAGCACTACTGTTCGTTTATACCACAATTGTGTATTTTGTTTAAATGTTCCCATAGTACCTGGATATTTCATATATATATATATATATATATATATATATATATATATATATATTTTTTTTTTTTGTCGTACAAAGGAGCCGTAGCCTGTACATACGTGTCGAAATGCTCCCCCATGTTGACATAGGTTTGTATACCATACTGTACTGTATATTCTGTATATCACGTATCTGCATCTGTTTATGTACAAATTTTTTCACAAATTACCACGAGTCTGTTATTTTTACAAAGATTGACCCATATAAAGGGTTGAAAATGTCTTTGTCTTTGTCAATGCAGTGTTAATGACAATAGTCTCATGTAATGTCGTGTCACCGCTTGACAGGTGATTTTGTCCACCAACATAGCAGAGACCAGCATCACCATCAATGACGTAGTCTACGTCATAGATTCCTGCAAGTAAGTTCTGTCCCTCCCGAGCCTCTATTTAGCGCCCCTTGTAGTCAGGTGGCCATTTTGTAGTGCTGTTGGAATGTGTACAGGTTGCCCTCAATGTATCCTACAATGCATCTTGCAAAATCTTTTTAACTATATAGTTCACTAAATAAAAATGGTTATGAATGATGGGGGATGAATATCGAATGCAGCGACTCCATAAGCGGGACACTAATTAGTTGCTCTACGCTGAGAACAAAGTGCCTGAAGGAGTACTGTCATATTGCCTGTCAACATGTTGCGCAACCACTTGTGTTCAACATAGACGCTAATTAGCGTTAGCTGAACTCGCAAGGTAAAACAAAAAAATCGTATCTCAAAAAACGCTGAAGTCGAGTCACTTCTATCGCAAAGCCCCACTGCAATATAAAATCTCCTTATGCTGATTCGAGAGTATGAAATTCCACGCACGGTGGCTTCGTTGGGAATCAAAAGATTGAGTGATGCTCTCGTCCGTGTCGTTTGTGCGTGTAGGCAGAAGGTGAAGCTGTTCACGTCTCACAACAACATGACTAACTACGCCACCGTGTGGGCCTCCAAGACCAACCTGGAGCAGAGGAAAGGGCGAGCCGGACGAGTCCGTGCCGGATTCTGTTTCCACCTCTGCAGCCGGGCGCGATTTGACAGGTACCAGCGCGCCCGCTACAAGGACCGCGTGACCCGGTAAGCCACTCTCCTGTTTGTATGCGTAGACTGGAGACCCACATGACTCCAGAGATCTTTCGGACTCCGCTGCATGAAGTTGCTCTGAGCATCAAGCTGCTGAGGCTCGGCGCCATTGGTCACTTTCTGTCTAAAGCCATCGAGCCGCCGCCGTTGGACGCAGTCATTGAGGCGGAACACACGCTTAGAGGTGAGAACCCGCGCACGCGCGATCGAGGCCACGCAAGAACTACGTGCGTTTGTGCACAGAACTGGACGCGCTGGACTCGAACGACGAGCTTACTCCGCTGGGGCGCATCCTGGCCCGCTTGCCCATCGAGCCTCGTCTGGGGAAGATGATGATCATGGGCTGCATTTTCCAGTCAGTGTCCTCCACTTCCCGTTGCTGCTGATTTGAGTCCTGTCCTGATGCGTGTGTGCATTTGTAGTGTGGGCGACGCCATGTGCACCATCTCTGCGGCGACATGCTTCCAAGAACCGTTCATCAATGAGGGAAAGCGTCTGGGCTTCGTCCACAGGAACTTCGCCGGCAGCCGCTTCTCGGACCACGTGGCGCTCTTGTGCGTCTTCCAGGCCTGGGACGACGTCAGGTGGGTGTGTCGCCGCTGCTGATCACGCGTGAGAGCGCGCCACCCATCGCCCCGCCCCCTCGCTCCGTTTCAGGATTAATGGCGAGGACGCAGAAAGTCGTTTCTGCGAACACAAACGTCTCAACATGGCCACCCTGAGGATGACCTGGGAGGCCAAAGTCCAGCTGAAGGAGATCTTGGTCAACTCTGGATTTCCCGAAGGTACCCGAATAGCGCTGCACCCGATACTGGTACTAGAAAAAGCATCGCCGTACTTTGCCGTCGAAAGTGAAACCATACCAACCGTACGAAACAATGTCAATAGTGGTGGAATTGGAATGTTAGCTTTGGAAGAAATCAAATGCACTCAAATTTGTCAAAGCTTTTTCCACACCATTGCACACGGGGGTACTGCATTTCCAACGGCAATCAGTGGCTTTGCGATGTTTGTTTCTTGGACACAACTGGCACCTCTTTCTCTTCTGCTGGCCCTGTGTGCTTCTTTCCTGTGGCCGGATTGCAGCAGTTCTTGTCGCGCCACACCTCTCCGTTGCTTCAGTGACGTAGGATAGGCTCCGGCATGCCCGCGACCCTAGTGAGGATAAGCGGTGCGGAAAACGGATGGATGGATGTTTTCGTCCACCATCTTGCTCTGGCAGCAAAAGAGCCTTTCCCTTTTTCCCCACATAGCTGATCGTGGTCATGCTGCCATTGAACCCAAATTCAGTGACAGGAGCTACTGTTAGCTAACACAAAACTGTGTTACCTACCTAAAATACAATACTGTTAGCTAACAACAAAGTAGGCTAATCTGATCACTATTTTGATCACACATTATAATCTGTCAATGATGCGCGCTTGAGTTTTGAAGCAGGGTAACAATCCAAAACACACCAGCAATCTGAATGGCTTAAAAAAACCCAATGCTTTTGGAGTGGCCTCGTCAAAGTCCAGACTTCAATCCGATTGAAATGCAGCAGCAGGACCTTAAAAGGCCATTCACGCTTGAAAAGCCTCCATTTTTGCTGAATTCAAACAATTCTGAAAGGACGAGTGGGCCCAAATATTTCCACAGAGATGTGAAAGACTCAGTGTTATCAAAAACGCTTGATCTCAACCACGTATTAGGTTTAGGGAGCCAGTTTTTTTTTTCCCTTAATGAATGAAAGTATTAAGTTCACTTAGGTTGTATTTGTTTATTTATATTTGTTTGAAGATCTTAAATGTTAAAGTCGGGAAACTATGCAAAAATATAAGAACTTGAGAAGGGGGCCAATACCTTTGCACGGCAGGCACCTGTACATAAACGTGTGTTTTGTAGACAGAAAGCACGCTTTGAGGTGCCACAAAAGCAGTTCTGCTTGAAATTGATCTTTTCGCAGAAAGGTAATTTTCTCAGTTTTTGAACTGGGAACAGGTTTTTGGTTGGTTATGTTCTACGGCTGATTACTAAAGAACAAAAAAAGGTGGAAATAAACCTTGTTTCTTTTTCGAATGAAGAGAGTCGAGTCTTTGTTTTGGTGGGTTCCCTGAGAACACAATATTCTGTTGGCCTTGAAAGATCAGTCATAATCCTATAAAATGGCTGGCACTGAGGAGTTGGCTGCTGTGAAAACAGCTGGCACTGAATGAGGTGTTAAATCAATAAAAACCTTTAATAATAACAATCTTTTGAATTGATGAAATAAAAAAAATGGTCTCCGCTTTTACCGTTTTCGTTTTTACCACGGTATTGTTTCAGCATCGTTATCGAGATACGTAATGCCGGTATATCACGAGAGTCCTAATTTTGGTATTGTGCTTGTGCGTGTCCCGTCAGAGAGTCTGATGACGCAGATGTTCACGGCGATGGGACCGGACAACAACTTGGACGTGGTGGTGTCTCTGCTGACCTACGGCGCTTATCCCAACGTTTGTTTCCACAAGGAGAAGAGGAAGATCCTCACCACAGAGGGACGGAACGCCCTCATCCACAAATCCTCCGTCAACTGCCCCTTCACCAGCCACGACCTCGTCTACCCTTCGCCCTTCTTCGTCTTCAGCGAGAAGGTAATGCCCGCGCTCAAAGCAGCTATTAGCGTGAAGTTTGTTTCTGAATGACACGTTGTTGTGGCATTGTCAGATCCGCACGCGAGCTATCTCTGCTAAAGGGATGACCTTGGTCAGCGCGCTGCAGCTTCTGCTCTTCGCCTGCAAGGTGGTCTCCTCCAACGGAGAAGTGGTGGAGCTTGACGACTGGTGAGAGGAAACACGGCTGCCTATATCCGCTATGTAGTGAAGTGGCCATTTTGTTCACTGCAAACACGAAAAAGGAATTGATCTTATTTCTAGTGAAAACATCCTTCTGTACTTATTTTAATAGTGATGACTTTTTTCTAATTTTTTAGAAAGACATAAAGACGAGTACAAGATCTTATTGTAAGAATATAAAGTCCATTCATACTACAAGGATCTCGTTTAGATGTTTTACGCAGTGATGCGTAAAACCTGATCAGTCTACGTCGACAGACGCTCAGCATTGCTTACCTAGGTGTGTGTGTGTGTGTTGTTGTAGTGCTTCAGCAAATCATTATCCACGAAAAGTACAAGTCCTGTCTTGGTCCCAGCCAATCCGAGGTAGAGGAGGGGCCGGTTATTGTTCTACAAATACAGCAGAGACTTTGTTTCTGGACTCGATACATTTTCCGTGTTGTGGTAACACCCGGCGCGCTGGCAGAACGACTTTGGATCTGTAGATTCGCACAACTGGGACACTTTGGGGAAAGTTAACGATTTACGTTTGCTAGCCCAGGAGCTAACTAGCAAGCGGGCTAAGGAGCTGAACAGCTCACTCTGGCTCGCGTGATCGTGGCGTTTTAAAACGGGTCACTAGCTGGCGGAGCGCAGTCTGCGTACGCACCCAGAAACAGTCCTATACGGACCCACACCGTAGCCAAAGAACAGTCGAACATGGAGAAAGTTCAGAAAATGACAGAGAAAGCAAGAGAGCATTTGGAACTAACGACCAGTGTCATTTTTGTTTGTATTTCTCAGTGGGAAGTTCCCACTGGGAGCACTTATTAAAAGTGTATATTTGTGAAACGCCATTTTGAACCAAAACAAAGGCTTTGAACAAACAGAACCTTTAAAACGATTCAGTTGTTAAGTTTTGTTAAATTGAAATATGGAAAATTGTTTTTTCTACTGTTGTCGATGCCAAACAGAAAATGGGAACTTCTGACTTTATTTTTCTTAAGTTAAGCTCTTTATTTGCACACCTATAGCTTTCTCTTATTTACTTGCCCTTATTGTGAAATGCAGCCCTACTTTTATTTAGTAAATGAAAGAACCTTGCACAGTTGTGCTCATATGTTTGATTACCAGGGCAGAATTTGTAAGATGTGTGCAATTCTTTATTATGCTCTCAAATCATTATTTCATCTGTCCATTCTCTCAACTGCTTATCCTCACTAGGTTTGCGTTTGTGCAATGTCATAAAAAAAGCAACAATACTATTGTTTATCATGTAAGTCTTTGAGAAAATGTATTGTTCTAAAAAAAAAATTTGCTATCGTGACAGGCCTAAACATTGAAAATATTGAGAGAGCAAGAGTAATGGACAACACAAATATTGTACAAACAGTACAAGAGAGTAAGAACTGCAATACAAATCTGCAATATAGCGGGACCGGGAAGCAAGAACCGTGACATCGCGTCGGATGACTGTATCTGTATTCCGTGATGATAAATTGCAGGGTTAGGACTCATTGTTTCCATGACGTGCACTCACAGTCTCAAGTGTAAAATGATCTGTGTATTAGTTGCATTGGCAGGATGTCACTTAAGTTCATATGTGAGTCAAGGCAGATGAGTGAGTACTTTTGGTAGTAGCGTATCTAGGTCCACTGTATAAAAATCCCTATGTAGGGATTAGGGAATGAGTGCACGATTCCCAACGCCTTGGCTGGCCAATCACGTGACTGGTGGTGTGATGCGTGCAGGATCAAGCTGCGGATCCCTCACGATACGGCGGGCCACATCCTGGCTCTCCGGGCGGCGCTGGAGGCGCTGGTGGTGGAAGTGAGCAAAGACCCCGAGTACATCTCCCATATGGACCAGAGCAACCAGCGGCTGCTTAACCTCATCAGACATCTTTCCAAGCCTTCTGCCGCAGGGATCAATCTGGCTGCTGCCAACCACAGGTGAGCGTGTTGGCGAGCCAGCCAGGGCGAGGCCATTCATTGAAGTTTAAAGGGAAACTAAACCCCCCAAAATGTAAAGCAAGAATACATTTTATGTGCCCGCACTAGTCGAAACACAGTACTCTTATTATTATTGCGTTTATTGAATAAGAATTAAACAGGATAATTAATCAACGTAAGGGGGGCAGGGAGAGCATCTTTGGCAAAATCATTGGCGAGCTAGCACAGTATTATACGATTTCTATCAATGATGGTGTCATTTAATTTTTTTGTTTTCTTTTTGCAAAGGGCGCCGAGACTTCAAGGAGTGGATGCGGTTTAAAGTGACGAGTAGCGCGATAATCTGGGACAATGTTGATTGTGCAAATGTTGCAGATAGTCCTCAGTCAGTGTGCAAGTGGTGCAGATGCTACTCTAGTGTGAGTGGCCAGTATTGGTCAACAACAGATATGCAAATAGTGCAGCGTGGCGAGACTAGTGCAGTGAGTGCACGAGTAATGTAGAATTGACCCCACAGAAATGTGACAACAAACTCAAGTCAAAAAATTGCCAGCATGTTGCAATGGAATTGAAGGTTAGCTGTTTAAGAAGTTGATGGCAAGAGGGAAGAAGCTGTTGGAATGTCTGCTAGTTCTATTTTATATATCAGACAAATGTAACCCAAATGAACTTAAAATGCTGTTTTTAAACGGTAATTTCATTTATTAAGTTACCTGGCCCTGTGTGGAAAAAGTAATTACCCCGCTTGTTAAACCATGAATTGTGGCTTATAACTTTTGGTTAATTTTCACTGATCACACCCAAGCCTGATTACCTCGAGACCTGTTCAATCACGCAAATACTTGAACAGAACCTATCTGACAAAATGAAGTAGGAAAAAAGATCTGCTGCACTTAAGGTTCCGAGGAGCGCAGCAACCTCCGTAATCCTTAGACATTTGGGACGACCAGGACTCTTCTTAGAACAAACTGAGCATTCGGGGAGAAGAGCCTTGGTGAGAGTGGTCAAGAAGTGAAAGATCACTGTGGCTGAGCTCCAGAGATTACAGTGAGGAGGTGGCAGAAACCTCTCCTCCTCAGTGCCAGACACATTTAAAGCCCGCATAGTTTGCCAAAAATCACAGAAATTGGATTCTCCAAGATAGAACTTTTCGGCGTGCCTTCAAAGCAATGTGTGTGGCGAAAAGCAGGCACTGCTCATCATCTGCTCGATACAATCCCAACAGTGAAGCATGGTGATGGCAGCATCTTGCTGTGTTTTTTTGTTTCTTTGCTGCGGGGACAGGACGACTGGTTGCCATTTAAGGAAAGACGACGGGGAGATCCTGAACTCAAACCTCCTGAGCGCTCAGGACCTCAGACTGGGTCCAAGGCTCGCCTTCCAACTAGACAATGACCCTCAGCACACAGCTAAAATAACGGCGCTGCTTCAGAACACATTTAGAGGACTGTTGTTGAATGGCCCAGCCAGATCCCTGACTTAAACCCAATGGAGCATTTCTGGAGAGTCCTGAAAATCGACGTCCGTCCGGCCTGACAGAACAGGAGAGAATCTCCAAATCCAGTTCATTATTCCCAAGACGACTCATGGCTGTATTAGCTCAAAAAGGTGCTGCTACTTAATACTGTGCAAATGGTGTAAAAACTTTTGAATGATATTTCAGTTGGGTTTTTTTTTCATCTGCAAAAGTCTCTACAATTCATTTTCTGCTGTCAATATGGGGTGCTGTGTTTTTTCCATTCAGGGGGGGAAAAAAATGGAACTTAATGGTAAATTATTTTAGCAAATAATTGAAACATGACAGAGTGAAAAATTGAAGGGTGGTCAATTTATGTGGACGATAGCGACAGACAAAATTGTCATAAAAACGATTTTTAAAAAAAACCAAAACAACAACAAACATCATTCATGCGTGCTTTGTCCACTGTAACAAACATTTGACATCTTGGGTTGAGTTCCCCTTTAACAGCCGCTTTCGTCTGCCTGCATCTTTGAACAATATATCTTTTTTTTTTTTCATCTTAAATCTCATCTCTGCAGGATGGGTGATGGCCCTCGCCCCCCCAAGATGGCACGCCTTGATGGAGGAGGTGGAAGAGGCTACCAGGGCGGAAGAGGGGGGTACAGAGGAGGTGGGGGTGGGTACAGAGGGGGCGGTGGGGGAGGTTACAGAGGGGGGGGCGGCTACCGTGGAGGCGGAGGGGGCTACGGAGGCGGCGGAGGTGGCTATCGGGGCGGAAGAGGAGGGTATGGCGGAGGAGGAGGCTACAGAGGAAGTGGAGGCTACGGGGGAGGAGGAAGGGGGGGCCGAGAAGGCTACGGAGGTTACTAAGTGGAAACGTTTGGTTGTTTTGTCTACTGGTTTTTTCTTTAATAAATCAACAAATAATTTTGTCACGTCGGCCTCCTTTATTCCCTTCATAGAACGTTGACCTTTGACCCCAATCTAAGCGAGCTGTGCCGAACGGCCTCCCGGTCGTCGACTTCCCGCGCCAGACCGGGCCCCGGCCTCGCGTTCGGACAAATGGGCTCTTCTATTTTGCAGCTAAAGAAACCTTACTGAGCAATTTCGAGTTGCACATCTCCTCTACTTTCAATGTTGTGTGCAACTTTGAAGGGAAATAAGGGATTTTTCTGCCCAAATCTTTTATTTCATTCAACATTTTGTTTTTGCAAAGTTTCGAAAAGCAAGAGTGACATAATTGCTATAGAGCGCCACCTGTTGGAGGGACGAAATGCGACACTTCAAACCCGATGGTGACTGCAGTCCACTCGGAAGTTCTGAAAAACCCAAAAGTTCAGCACGATGACAGCGCACACAGCCGTCCAACGTAGTCGCGTGCGGTGGATCGGACAGACGCTTCGGTCTGTTTTTGTCCAACCTTTTTCCCGCCGTGAGAACAAACTGCTGCAGGGCACAGCTACAATTGGGCGTTTTGTTGGCATCCTCTCCAGTCGCCGCCTCTTTTTGTAGACGTTTGGGTTTCATACGAGGCGAACGTTCCGAATTCCAGCTTTTATTTCATGGCATTGACATGTGGATGTGTTGAACAACATGAACATAAAACGGCATTGAGAAAGTACTTTTGACAGAGAAAGATAAATATACAAATGTAACTATGTACAGAATGTACATTGGACAAACGGGGCTCCCACACCTGCGCCTCACTGTTTACTCAATGTGGAGTGCAAATATTCTGGCGCCGGCCAGGCTCAAATACAGGCTGATTGGGAACAGGTGTGCAGGCGAGGGGGTGGTAATTGCTGGGGGGCGGGCGGGCCACAAAGCGCCACCCAAGCCCCAAAAGAGGAACTGCAGGGCACAGATCATGACAGTCTGTATCTTATCTTGCATCAACTGGATATGATTGCCTCTCTTCCATTGTGCTCCGTCATCCGCAAACAATGACTTTCCTGTATCTGGGCCTATTTCTGCAAAAATGTCATGACTCATCATAGAAAACAACAACGGACTGATAAAACTCCCCTGAGGTGTGCCATTTTCCACCTAATGGGCAGTAGATAAAGTAGTGAATCTCCCTTTTTTCAACGAAAAAAAAATCTTGGGACCAATGAAATGTTCCATAAAGCCCTTTGCACAACATCAAAAAATACCGCTCGTACTGATTCTTTGCTGGCTTGCGCTTTTCTGATTTCATTTTCCAGACAAGTCACCGGGTCTGTGGTTCCCCTTCCTTTCCTGCACCCACTTTGATGTGGGGATAGGAGCCCTTGCGTTTCTCAATAGAAAATGAATCTACTGTCATCCTTCCCATAAGCTTGCCTATGTTCGATGTAAGTGCAATGGGCCTGTAGCTTGTTGGATTTGGGGGCTTTTTCCCTGGCTTCATTTTGGAGGCATGACCATTGCTTCTTTCCAGCTCTTCCATATTCTATTGCACATTTCCAACAGTTTATTTTCTGACTTTCTACCCGCATTTTTGAACATAACATAACCGATCTGATCTTTCCCGGGTGAGGTTATTCATCCATCCATCCATCCATTTGCCGTACTGCGTCGCGGGCGTGCCGCAGCCTATCCCGGCTGCCTGTGGGCGAGAGGCGGGGTACTCCCTGAACGGGTCGCCAGCCAATCGCAGGGCACATACCGTCAAACACCCATTGGCACTCACAGTCACACCTAAGGGCAATTTAAAGTCTTCGATTAACTCGCCAGCATGCATGTTTTGGGGATTTGGGAGGAAACTCGAGTACTTGACTTTACACCGATTTTGTCGGCCGATAATTTGCATTTTATGCTGATCGGCTTTAATGTCATCATTCGCCGATCCGATTAATGACGTCATTGATCGGCTCCGCGTCGCCGTCGTGCACAGTATGTTTGAATCCAAAAGCGAGTTTATTTTTAGCCTTGTCGCGCGGCTTTTGACGTCGTCCTGTAAATATCTGACGGCCAATAAATAAATTTTCAAAAAACATGTCGGCGGTGTGGAACAGACGACACGTAATGCCCGGATCAGACGACAAGACAAATTTGTCAAACTACTGCAATAAAACCTCGTATTGCGATAGCACCGCATCCCGTTTTTTACGATCATCGGGCTTTACCTTGTCAACTCAAATGCGACCGGATACACTCGTTACCGTGGCGACGACGACAAGAGTGGAGCGAGCTGACTTTGTATTATGGGGACAAAATGAGGAAAAAGGTGTGTTGGAGGTCACCGGTGCTCAGGACAGGAGAGGACGTTCGTTGAAGGCTCGCTTGAGGTACGTTCACGCACTTTGAATACGATACGGCATTCAAATGTTATGTAGCCTAGCAAGCTAGTGCTAGCACTGACGGTTGGACGTAAACATGCCGCCGTTCTGTCGAATCATTGAAGTCATTGAATTACAGCAAGTTAGCAGCCATTATTTCTGTCACGTTCTCATGTCGGTTTGACCTGACCGATTAGAATCCACGATCTGACTCGAGCAGTGATTCCCAACCTTTATGGAGCCAAGGAACATATTTGATTGTCAATTGAAAAATCTCACGGCACAGCAGCAAACCAAAATGTGACAAAAAGTGGAGACATGAATGACTCTATTGACTTCCTGCCATCTACTGGAAGACCATTCATTTGTTATAAATAGAGGAACAAAGATACATTATTTATTGTAACTATAATTTTTAAGTATATACAGTAAATGAACAAGGACACGTTCCTCCATCTTGTGATCGGTTATCGTGTTTTTAAACTCGCTGATCGTGTGAAGCCTCGCGAGTACCCGGAGAAAAGCCACGCGGGCACCGGGAGAACATGCAAACTCCACGCGGAACCCGCAACCTCCCAACTTTGAGGCGGGTGTGCTTGCTCTATTGCTCTGCTCATTCCCTCCAACATACTGCCAAACCTCTCGTTGCTGTCTCATGTTTAGTTTTGGAATCCCTCCCTCGTTTCCCCTCTTCTGTTACATTATTAGAACTCTGAGTATCTTTCAAAACCTTTGCCATTGTTTCTGATTTGTCGTCTCCTTTCTGTATTTTCTTTCCTCATCTTTCTTACACTGGAGTTGTTCTTCCAATTGAGCTCCAGAAGTCCGTCCGTTTCTTTTGTGTTCGCCTCTTTACTCTTACTTTCCTTACCTGTGCCTGTGCCTGTGATTTCTGCATAGTGATGTGTTCTTCTTCTTGAATGTTTCCCAGGCCTTATTCCTCGCTTTCACGACTCTATTCCATTCACTGCTCGTCTTTTCGTCCTCCCTCGACTTTCTGGTGTTGCGGCTTTGGCCGCCTCTATGATTATCTCCCTCCAATGGCCGCTTGAACCCTTCTATCCCCGCTTTCCTTTTCACCCCGATACTTAAGCCCATTCCGCGCCCATTTGAGCTCTCTCCTCTCATTCGTGCCGCCGACGTCCAATCCAGCGCCGAAGCGTTGCCTCCTGCGTGCCTATTTATTCGGGGGCCTCTCCCATCCCTTCGACGCACCGAGCGTCCCGTCCCCCCCCCTCCAGCATATCGCCCCGACACCTCCCCATTGTGAACAGTATTCCGTCCTCCCCGTCATGTGCTACGTAGCGTTCCAGATAACGGGAGCATTCGACTGTCCCTGAATTTGCTTGAGTTTGTTAATATCTACATTTTGACATGGATTATAACAATGTATCATTTTTATTGGGCCCGTGTTTGTCCATATCTCTCCAACTATAAATTCTTCATCTTACTATCTGATACGGTATGTTGTATATTATGATACGGTATATTTAGTTGGCAATTGATATTTTTCACATCTTGCCCTTGCAGTGCATTTTTAAAAATCTGCATTTATTTGTGCAGGTAATTCGTTTGAAATGATGTTTTTAAGCCAGGGAGGCCATTTTGTGTCCTCGACTTAAGAGTTGAATGTGTTGCATATCCAGCCTTGTAACTTTGTAACCGTTTCCTTTCAAATGAATGAAAAGGAAAATGCGTCACCCGTTCGATCATCCATTGCAGTATTGTTTTTGCGAGATGCTTTTGTCAAGAAAAAGAGCCCTGGATTGTTAAATACCCAAAGTTAAAAACAAACTGTATTTGTATTTATGTCAAGACAAAGTAGACAAAATGAAAATTGATAGACGGACGGATGAATTTAGACAGCAAAAGTCTGCTGCGCTTTGAGCATATTGCATGTCATACAAATAAACGTTGGCATTGTTTTATTGTATGACACAACAAGGCTGTTGCCATGGTAACAGCAAACTCACGTTGTCATCGGCGTTACTCATCGTCATCATCATCAGAATCATAACGATCATCCTTTTCATGGAACTCAAAGACACTTTCCAATTGCACGCAGTTCCTCGGTGATTTCACGTTTGACCTTTGAACTGGTAGCGTATGCGTGGGCGCGCTTGTGTCTTTTTGAGGTGGGCTTGCTTCGAATTCCCCGAAATCACTTTGGTGGCATTGTATGGAGGAATAAAGTTTGGTCGTGGCTCGAGAGTGATTTTCAATCGGGCCAAAAATAGAAAAACAAGCGGATGATGACGCCGCGCGACGACATCACGGCTGTGAGCCGACGATGTCGCTCTGTGCGACAAAGAAGTGCGACGACGTGATGCTCGATCCGTTGTCTTCTCCTCCCTGGGAAGACGGGAAGCCGGCCGACGGGAGGAAGAAGCGCCATGGAAGCGAGCGACAAGCGCGTGGAGACCTTGCGGCCGCTGCTGATGCAAACGTTGCGTCTGGACGACGAGCGATGGCGAGAGTTTGTGAGCGTCAAGAAGCACCTGGTCTACTTCAACAGCTTCTTCAACACCAAGGATGCGCTCAACCTCTTCGTGTGGCTCAAGGCGGACGGCGGCGGCGGCGCCGGCCTGGACTTCCCGTCGGCGGGTCACAAGGTCGTCTGTTTGGCCAAAACGCACAGAGACGTGATGAGGGCCGAAAACATGGCCGCCGCGCTGCTGATGGAGGAGGTCCACGCGGACGACGTGCTCACTTTCATCTCCGCTCTCACGCAGGAGGTCGGACACGCTAACGCCGTCGCCGTCGCCACGCCCGCTGCAATATGATCGGCTGCTGGAAGTGAAGCAAATTGACCGTTGCCAATATGGAGCACATTTTGGCAAAATCAAAACAGCCAAAAGTGTGTCACATTTCATCGTAATTAATTCATCATCAAATGAATCGACTATTAACTATTTGGATTACACTGGTTCTGAAAAGAGATTTTTGTTAAGTCGTCTTGAAGTTTTTCAATTTTGCACGGCGGAATCGGAAAATGCCCTCCGTTTCTCTAGTTCAGATCACGTTTTGATGCCAAGTTGTTCGTAGTTTATTCATCAAATGTTACAAACTGCTTCCTGTAAGTTGAACAGTCCGCATAATGGCATGTTCGGGGAAAATTCGGGCGTGAACCTCCGTTTATTAAAACCTGGAAAATCCCTGTACATGCCAACAACAACGTGTGATTGAGCAAAGCCAATGGGATATTTCGATTCAGCGCATGAAATCGGCCCCCAAACACCCGAGACAATACATTTGTTGTTGGCCCGTGTAATCGACGACTCGTTTTCGGGGCCTTGTTTCACTTCAAATTGCCTTCCAAATGTCAGCCTCTCAACAGTAAACGCTCTCCGATTTCTGCTGTCCTCCACAAAGTCTTTGTGTCAGTTAAAGTAAGACAAATATTTGCAAACATCTGCCTTGACTTTGGAAAACGTCGGATTTTTCGGATTTGACGGTGTATGTCCCGGACCAAACCGGGAACTGAATCATCAAAAAGTTTGTTGAATCCGTTCCGAGAAGGACGGTTTATTGCCCGACACGTAACTGACTTGTGAGCATCAAACTCGTAGCCCTTTGTTCGCAGAAATCGGTAGCAAAGAAGTCGCTCTCACTTTGCAAAAGGTTAAGGAGAACAACATCATTTGGTTCGGTTTGGTCATTCAACGAACGGTAATCGGGGGGAAAAAACGGAATGCAAAATGATTTTTAAGCGGAGGATTCGATTCATCGGTCGAACAATCGACTGTCCAAATAGGCGCTCGTGACGGGCCTAGTTACGGCCGGCGACGGCCCGGATGCGGCAGCCGATCGTAACGCGGAGGGCCGTGTCCCGGGATTGCGCCGAGTCGCCTTGACGCCAGTGCCCCCATCTTTGTCCTCGCAGGTGATCTGCCCGTTGCTTAGCAACCCCGCCAACGAGGCCGGCTGGGCTCCGGGCGCGGCCGAGGAGACGCTGGACTTGATGGAGAGGCTCAAGAACCGAGCGCTCGTCGTCAAGGCTCAGAAGGAAGGATGGACTTTCCTGCCGCTTCCCAAACGTCTCCATGACGACCAGGAGAGGTAGAATGTGCTGCGCGTGTTAAGCTTCGAGTTAGTGGGTTAGTTTGGGGCTCTTTTTGTGATGGTGCAAAATGTAGGCCGGCACCTGATTCCAAGCGAGAAGACCGACAGCGTACGCACGTGAAGAACACGGCGAGAGGCCAGCGCTCCTCTTCGGTTCGCCCGCTCGGCTCTGGCGCGCTCGAAGAGAACGCCGCGTTTTGTCCGGCGCCCCGCGGAGGTCAAACGCCATATCGCGCGCTTCCATCGGGTGCGTTCGATGTGTTCGATTCATTTCCTTCAGATTCGGTGGTGAAATCCGTCGAGCGATGCGCCGGCGCAACGCGGATCAACAAGCGCCTCGCTCGCTTTACGATCGATGGCCTTCCAAAGGCAGATTGAATTCCATGTTCTGCGATATGTATCGGATGAGATGACAGCTCCTCGAAAGGAGCCCGCGCCACCAGCGCAAATGTCTTGATTTCGCGAAGCTTGTGTATGAGATCGACGCGATTCAAAACATTTCAAAGCAAAGAAAAACACGCTTATGCTTCCAAGCATTTCAACCTAAAGTACAATTCAAACAGCGTCGAGTGCGAGAAATATCATTGGAAGGTTTCAAGTGTGAACTCTTTCCCGAACGGGTTCGGCAAAACTGCTCGGCGTCGGCGCAGGTCGGACCGATTCGAGGTTGGGAGGGCGTGCGCCCGAGTGCCCTCGAGCTGGGTTGGAAGACTTTTGGTTTGCAACTTTTGCATTTCTTTGGCATTCTTTCGTGTGCATCGTGTGTTACTGATGGACTCTTTTATTTTGGGGTGGTTTTTGCCGAGAACATTTTGACTCGATGACAAATGACTTTGCTATTGTTGTTTAATTTGGATTGTGTTGCTCTCGTGTCCTCTTTTTTTTTTGGGTGGTGCAGTGTCTATGTAGTCTGGGATGTATTTTTGTGCCCCTCATGTTACTTTTTCGTCCCCGCGATTGTCCGGCGACGTACGCCGCCTCTCGCCCGGGCGGGGATGAGCGCTTCGGAAAAGGGACGGAAAATTACTTTCCATGCGATTAGAGGTTTTCCGGCGGAAATCTTGACTTTTTTGCCGTGCGGTATTCCAACTTTCGGAATACGACCTCTGTCTGATTTCACTTCGTTCGTTGCTCTCTCTGAAATGTGGGCCTGCTACACTCCTACAGTATATTTGAACGTTGCTCATTGCCGTGCTACCGGGAGGGCCAATGATTTTTTGCGGCGATTCAAACTAAGGATGTACAGCGCCACCGCCTGGAGGTTTGCCTCTTGACGAGACGAGATGTGGTCGCTTTCCCGCGCAGGACGCCTTGCGACGTGAAGCTCCTCCACGCCTGCGAGGGGCTCATCATCGAGTGGGCGGGGCTGGTGTCGGACTTCCTGCGGCAGAACCCGGCCCGGCCGCTCCCGGAAGGACTCGAACCGCGACCTTCCGAGGAGTTCGACTTCTGGAGCAACAGACTGCGGAACCTGGAGCTCATCCTGCAGCAGGTGCCGCCGCCGCCGCCGCCATTTCTTGCCTTCAGACAAATGTTCTCTTACCCGGCTAATTATGCGAGCATTACGCCAGTATCACATTCACGTCAGGCTAACACCATGCTAACATCACGCTAACACGACCTTGTCATCACACTGACGTAATGCTAGCATTCTAACAGGCTAGCAGCCGTTTGTGTAACGCGGCTCATGATCGTGTACATGTGAGAAGCGAAGAGAAACGTCAGCGTCGACGCTTTACGATCCTCTCCGTTTGAAGAGGTTTGCCGCCACCTCGCGGCAGCCATATGCAATTACAAAGGCACCCGGGGGCCGTCAGTGACAGCGGCAGGTCTCCTCGGTCCCTGCGGGGCGTCACTGTACTCAACGCAAATATAGCCGCGTGAAGTACATCGCTCATTTGATCAATAACGGCCAAGACAACGGCCCCCTGAACTTTTTGGGACGGATATGAGCGTTTGAAAGCGCATCTTGTACTGTCGAAGCGATTCAACTCAATGGCCTCGTTAGTCCGTCGCTTTGTCGTACGGCGCCGCCCTTTTCATTGATTCCTCAATAAATACAACCCCGATTGGAGCCGAAGGAGGTCTGCGCGTCTTTGTCAGCTATTGATCCTAAATTACGAGCAACAACATCCATCCGTCCATTTTCCTCACGCGGGTCGCGGGCGTGCCGGAGCCAATCCCAGGGCACACCGAAACAAACAGCCACTCTAGCAGCAGCAGCAACAACAACAACAACAACAACAACAACAACAACAACATCAAAAATAGCTCAATTGGATTTTGTTATTTATTTCAGAATCCGAATCCAAATCCTCTTTATCTTGCCAAGTGTGTCCAAGAAACACGCAAGGAATTTGTCTCCGGTAGCCGGAGCCGCTCGAGTACGACGACAGACGGGCGATTGACAGAGAACGCTTTGGAGACAGAAAGACATTGACAAAAAACAATTGTGCAAAAAGATGCAGAGTCCTCTCGCACTTGGAGCGCTTCGAATGACTCGTATTGCAATGCAATGAGCGCTGAGACGTCAAGGAGCGGATGCGCTTTATTTGAAGTGTCTTTAGCGTTATTGATCAAATGATATGAAAACGAGCCATATACAAGGGGCCAATACACAGGCTACATGCTAACACGCGGCGCGCTAGTCACGGCGCAGTTCGGGTGTCGCGCCGTCCCGCCGGTGACGGGATGTCGTTTGCGGCGCAGATGACGAGCGCCGGCGCCCAGCGGGTGGCGTCCTTGCTCGGGTCCGCCGAGGGGGCGTACCGCTCCGCCTTAAAAGACATGCACGCAGACGCGCAAAAAGGTACGCAACGAAACGAAAGCCACGTCGGCGGCCGGGCGGCGACGTCATCTCGGCTGACTTTTGACCCCGCAGGACTGGCGGAGGCCCGGGACGCCGACGACAACCTTCGACCTCTCCGGTGCGAAGTGGAGCGACTGGAGCTGCTGGAGTACCCGCAGGTAAAAGGTGAAAGCGGGTCACGTGACGTGCGACCGTGACCGACTCAAGCGCCTGTGACCGACAGCTGCGGGACAACACGGCCGCCGTGATGCAGACGGTGCACGGGCTGTGGATCGGGTCGCGCTTCCACTGCAAACCGTGCTGGATCGTCGTCCTGCTGCAGGAGATCTGCAACCTCTTCATCCACCGGGTAGGCCGGGGCCCATCAAATCCACTCCCTCTCGGAGCTTCCCTCGCCGCTCCCGGCTGAAGCCGACTCGCAAAGTGAACACACAACAAAGAATGACACCTGCCGTATTTCTAACCACCGAAGGACTGGCTAAAGACGGCCAGTGCTAGCTTAATGCTAACAATAGAAATGCATTCATTCAATGAGATTTGAGATAGGAGTGTTTTGATTGACGAGCTGGGTCACTGAACCAATCCAACTCGTATCTCGAGGCGCCGCTTTGACGTGCTTTGCGTGTTCCATGTTTCTCCCGAAAGCCGACGTCGATGCGGAACGTCGCCTCGCTATGTGTTCAGCGTAATCCGCCACAGCGCCGGATTTTGAGGATGGGGTGTATTTTGCGACAATTGCCTTCAAACGCATCCCAAAGAACCAATTGTTTGTTTCAGCCTTTAGATGGATGAATCTTCCCCTTTCAAACCGCTCGCTCGCTCGCTCTCGGATTTCACCGACCGTTAAGATTTCTGTATTCGATTCAGCCACGTTGCGGTCCGCTATCCCGTCGGAATTCCGCACTCCTTCCCGACTACAAAGGGATCCCGAGTGGACATTTTGGCCACCAACGAGATCTGCTTTGTAGCGATGCGGGAGTCGGGATTGCGAGCGCGGTAAATGAAAGGAAAGGCGCGACGATTGCCGTTGACTTCCCGACGGGATTTGTGTTGTCGTGTTGCAGAGCAGGGAGTTCCTGAACGGACAGGAAGTGATGCGCGGCCTGGTTTCGGATCCCGCGCAGGTTCTCGACGACGTCCGAGTGGTGACCTTGACTTTGCAGACTCTCAAGGACAAATACATCCATCACAGAACGCTCCTGGAACAGCAGGTCTCAGATCAACTTTTGCTTCGCGTCACGGGACACGCGCTCACGCTAATTCGGGCCGAACGAAAACTCTCACGAGGAGCGTGGACCCGACGCTCCCGTGCTAAACGGCTAACCCGACCCGCTCGCCAGGCCCCGCCCCTGAAAGGCGCACATCCGCACACGAAGGGGTGTGTGCCTTTAAGTGTAGTGAAAAAAGAGATTTTTTTTATGATGTTTTACAATACCGTGCATGTTTTCTTTCTTAAAACATAACAAGAGAATCTATTTTGCGGGGGCTTCTAATCCAACATGGCTGACAGTTTCCAGGCCAAAGTCCCAGCCTGAAGTCGGGACAGCCGTTTCTTGCTTCTTCAAATCAAACAACATTTCAAATTGTCACTTTGAATAGCGTCGGCCGACCGGTTAGAGCGTCAGCCTCACAGTTCTGAGGACCGGGGTTCGATCCCCGGCCCCGCCCGTGTGGAGTTTGCGTGTTCTCCCCGTGCCTGCGTGGCTTTTCACCGGTTTCCTCTCACATCCCAAAAACATGCGTGAATTGGAGACTCGAAATTGCCCGTAGGCGTGACCGTGACTGCGAATGGTTGTTTGTTCCTATGTGCCCTGCGATTGGCTGGCGACCAGCTCGGGGTGTACCCCGCCTCCTGCATGGATATTGCAAGCATATTTTTGAAATGTTTGCCTTTTTTGCTTTTGACTCCAAACACATTATTGATAGTCTCCTGTTCCTGAAAATACAAATCCAAATACGGCAAAATTCTTCTTGACTAAAAGACACCGACGTAAAAGAACCACCACGTTTTCCTTTGAGAAAGTGGTACAGTAAAATATGATATTAAGGTTTGCCCGAGCCATTTTTTGCAGATTCTTCTGTTGCACCACCAAAATAATCAAACAAAAGAATTTCCTGATTTCCATTGATTATTTTTATCCGTTATGACTTTTGCCAGCGAGGTGGATTTTTTTCGCCTGTGTTGAAGGAAGGCCTTTCATGTAGAACTACAAAGAAAGGAAGTCTGCAATATACGACACCAGTTTCAAGTTATCTCATTGTGGGTTTCTTCTTCCATTAACAAAAAAGGCGCCAAGAATTTTGTCCACGTTTGTAGATTTCACAATACAGTAGTTAGATCTTTCCACATTTGTTCTCCGTCAATTTGTTACGTACGTACACTATATTGGCCGAGGTATTGTCTCACCTGCCTCGACTCTCACACTGTAAGATTTGAAGTGATCCATCTGCGTTCATATGAGGTTGCTGTAACACCTTCGACTCTTGTGGGAAGGCCTTCAACAAGGTTTGTAGGAGTGACTTTTTGCCGAGTCTTCCAGGAGCACATTTGGGAGGTCCCGCACTGATGTCGGACGAGAAGGCTCCAAATCAACCCGAAGGGGCTCTGCGGGGTTGAGGTCAGGACTCTGTGCTGCAGGCCAGTCACGTTCATCCACACCCAACTCTCTCGTCCGTCCGTCTCTCGACGGACCTCGCTTTGTGCACTGGTGCGCAGACACGTTGCAACGGGAAGGGGGAATGCGCAAACTGTTGGCCTGTCTGTCCAAAATCTCTCGGTACGCTGAAGCGTTCGGCGTCGGTTTCACTGGCGCTCGGGGGCGAATATTTGGTGGGAGCACTTTGGAGATGGCCGCTTCCTCTTTCATCTTTTTTTTGGGGGGGGGGGGGGGGGGGGACTGTGCTGTGCTTCTGGAAAAATGCTCCTAAATTGCCATTAAACACACTCTTCAACCTTGTGGAAAACCTTCCCGGAAGAGTTGAAGCTGTTCCAACTGCGGAGGGGGGACGAAGAATGGGATGGCGAGTCAAGGCAGGGAAGCCAAAACTTTTGGCAGTGTGACTGACACCCATCAAATGGATTGTTTGCATTGGTGACCATGGCAACGTGAACGACGATGTGTTTGTGTGTGCGCAGGATGGGGGGCTCCACAGGTGGGAGTTTCCTTCTCATCTGGTCTTCTCTCGCTTGGATGACTTCCTGATTCGCCTCCAAAGCATCCAGGCACGCACGCGAGCACACGCGCACACGCATACAGCTGCGTGGGTACTCGGTCCCCGCCCGGTATCCACATAGCGAGTCGGTCATTTTGTAGCGCTGTCGGAGCGGAGGTCATCCAATTCCTATTCGGTGCCCTCAAGCGTATCCAAGGTCAAAGCGTTCACGGCCAAAACACCGATTGGCGCGCCGCCGCCCCCGCGCTCCGTTGCAGCGGCGACGTTAGCCTGTTCACCCGTTCTTCGCTTCTTTTGAATGATTTGCCCCGACCGACTGCGGAATATCGTCGTCGCGAGCTTGGCGCTACCGTGTAAGGTCACGCGTTCTGTGACCCGGCTCGGGGACCGACAGGATACATTACGAACGAAGACGACGAAAAAAGGTCAACGCCTTCCATTGCGGTTACAGGAGAAAACAAACTTTGGGATTATTTTGCAGGGTTGCAGTTTGAAAAGAGCCCAAACCTTTTTGCAGGTTAGCGGCACATCATCGCATCATACGGCGCGTGTGTGTCAACGAGGGGGAGGCGTTCAACTTGGCTGCCGTCGTACGTTTCATTTTGTCCTCTTTTTTTTTTTTTTTTTTTTTCCCCCATTTCACTGGCTACATAACACGCACACACGCGCTGAGTCATGTGAAATACTTGGCAGCACGGCGCGCAAGACGTTGGCACGTTTGTCTCCCGGTTCTGAGGTTTCGGATTCGAATCCCAAGTGTTCCTCCCGCTCCCGCCAGACAGAAAATATACATCAATATAGATTTTCTTTCTTTTGTCACATTTGCTATTGCGGGAATCCAAAATGAATTGAAGGTAATCAAGTTACATGATTTGAATATTGCGGTACTACATTTTTAAACGGGTAACTAGTAACTGTATCGGAATACATTTTGAAAGAAACGATATCACACTGTACAATTTGTTGTCTATGAATTTGTAATAGTTTGTATTTTGCTTGATTTTCGGCATCGCAAATGGAAACGTGTTCTCGACAAATAAAAGTAAAGACGTCGTGAAAAGTTTTGCTTTTCACTGGAAAAGCGGAAAAAGCAACAAATCACAACAGATGGACAAAAAGCGCTTTGTTTGTATCCATTTAGTCAAATACACTCGCCTTAAAATAATACCGTTTATTATACTTCGTGTTTGTTGAATATTTATTGCCGAAGCTCCACCGGCCGACGTCGATCCGGTGCGTTGTAATTAAAATAATACAATTATTTCTTTGATTTTATTATTATTATTATTATCTTATTTTAATTCATTAAAATGATACCGATTTATTATACTTCGTGTTTGTTGAATATTTATTGCCGAAGCTCCACCGGCCGACGTCGATCCGGTGCGTTGTAATTACGCGACAGCTACGACGTCATGAACGGCGCCCGGGTCGTGTTCCAAACCGACCCGAGAGACAACCGGGTCGTCCGCTACACGGAAAGGAAATTCTCGGGGAGAATTCGAGGAATCCTTTCGACTTCATGGAGCGCTCTATAAGAATGCGGATCGAGTGGCGAGGGAGTCGCAGACGAGCGAAAGATCATTCGCGCGTTCGCGACTCCCCGGTGGCCACGACGACGATTCTTAGCGGACTCTTGGGAAGTTAGGAGGTCCGCCGTTTCAAAATCCCCAACCATTCCGAATGCAGCCTAAGACGCGCAACGCCGTGTGTTTCCCCGAACAGGAAGTGTACCGCGTGCGTCTTCAGTTCCAGCTGGAGCAGGTGGTGGTGGCCGGCGGGCGCGGCAGGATGTGGACGGCCGTGGTGGAAGGCGTGTGCCGCGACTTCCTGCGGGAGCTTCAATTTCTTTCGGACTGCGAGTACGACGCCAGCGAGCCCGCCGATCAGGTCAGCGCCACGCCTTCTTCCCGGATGGGCACCCGTCCGACCCAGACTCCTCCTCTTCCTGTCGTCCGGTCCTGACTCCTCCTCCTGCCGTCAGCTAACTCCTCCTTTTCCTGCCGTCCGACCCAGACTCCTCTTCCTGTCCTTTGCTGACTCCTCCTCTTCCTGTCGTCCGATCCTGACTCCTCCTTTTCCTGCCGTCCGGCCCTGACTCCTCTTCCTGTCCTTTGCTGACTCCTCCTTTTCCCGTCATCCGCTGATTCTTCCCCTTCCCGCCGTCTGCTGACTCCGCCTCCTCCGGCCGCCCTCAGAGCTTCCCGGAGCAGGCGAGTTCCTTCCAGGAACATGTGTCCCACCTGGAGGCCCGCCTGGTTTCCATCCTGAGAGGAACGCTGGACGAATGCTACCTGCCTTCCGCCGCCGTCAAGGTGGTCAACGTGTTCGGGCCGCTTCTGCAGCGTCCCGCCATCCGGGACCGGCTGCGTTCTCAGCTGTCCAGGTTGGTGGAACTGGTCCTGAAGGAACTGGACCAGGTGCGGGCGCTGGTCAAGAGTAAGAGCAAGAAAGACGTGTCGTCCAAGTTCAGGTCGTCGCCGGCCGTCACCCTCAGGTGGGCGCAACAACTCATGCTGAGGGCTCACAATGTCCTGCACAACTTCCAGACCGTCCAGCACCTGTAAGCACACGCACGCACGCACGCACGCACGCACGCACGCACGCACGCACGCACGCACGCACGCACGCACGCACTCGGACTTGAACAGCTTCAGATTTGCGGATGATCGAGACGACTTTGAGTCATCGATGATGCGATCGATGTTTTCAGTCGCCATCCCCGGTTGCGCCCGAGGTGCCGCCCCCTCCGACTCGCCCATCCAATCACATTGAGATCCCTTCGGGGCCTGGCAGACAATCGGAAATCATTCAACTCTTAACACCGACTCATGTGCCACAACTGCGTTATCGCAGAACCCCAAAAAGACAACGTTTTGCACCTTTTAAGACCCCCAAGGGAAAAGTAACGAGCCTATTTTGACAGAGTAACGAGTAGAAGAATGATTGCCAAGGCGTGGTATGATCCGAGTACCGCCGGTGGGATGTCGGTGGAAGATCACTCGATTAAATGCAAATCTGATTTTCAAGATCAACCCTAAAACACAACCCTCCTCCACAAGCGCAAAGCGGTCAGAAAAGTACGTCCGGGGGCCTGGCGCACGAACCGGCCCCTTTCACGCGTGCGCATGCGCAGGTGTGCGGAGTCGTGCGAGACGGTGCGTCAGAAGTTCCAGACCATCGCGGACCTGCTGCTGGACATCAGGAGCTCCGTGCGTCAGGAATGGAGCCGCCGGCTGGACCGAGACGCCGCCGCCGCCCTCCAACTTCCCCTCGTCCAGGAGCAGCAAAGCGTGCTCGGAATTCCCTGCGGCCAGAAGGTGACTCGCTCGTCACGCCGACTACAGTACATCAACAAACGATGGGAATTTGGGATGGTATCAGGGAATCCAAATATATGTTGGAGAATCACCCTGACTAAAATGAGCAGATTTCTCGCTCGACGGACAATGCCCCAATCGAACAGTTAGGATTCCGTTGCGGGCCGGAATTTTCGACGGGAGCAATGAAGGGAGTGTCGTGCCCTCGCATTTGTGGGCAAGGCAAGCACTTTGCTGCTTATGAGAAACAAAACCCGTTCAATTCTCCCCGTCGCAGTGTTGCCTTGAACAACTTTCCCTTCGTATCGAAAAAGTCCAAAGTTTGGATGCAATTTCACTGAAGCGTTGCCTTCAGTCGAGTGGGTGGGCACAAACACGGAAGCGGGGAGGGACTCGAAGATGAATTGACGGCAATTTCCAATTTTGCATTCAAACTTAAACCACGCCGCAGGCGCATCGGGACAAAACCGGGATCTTGATGCCAAACGGAAATTGAACGCAAACCTCGTCCCGCCCTGTGGAGGCGCTAAAATTAGACAAGGCTGTGTCGTGTGCGCGTGTGTCCAGCTCGAGGCGCTGCTGAGCGATCTCAAACAAGCCAGCTGGGAGAAGGATCTGGAGCTCCGCCCCCAAGTGGCGGACATCTTGCAGCGCAGGCGCGACATCGGCAAAAGTTACCTGAGCCTCACCGACATCGTGGCCTCCTACAACCAGGTACGCGCGCGCACGCACACGCACGCACGCACGCAAACATTTGTGTGACCTCGATTGGCGGTCCTCCAGGTTGTGGGCGGAGCTCTGCCGGTGGAGCTTCCTCTCATCCAGGACGGCCTGGAAGAGCAGAGGCGGAGCCTGTTGGAGCTGCGAAACAGCACCTGGACCAGTAAAGGTCACATGACACCTCATGATCACTACAGAGGGATTTTGTTTTAAGTAGCAGACCGAGTTCGTTCCTAAAACGTCCGGCAGTCACGAAGGAGCGAATGATTACCGACGAGCACGGCGAGCGTTCGTCTTTTCCGACTCCACAGAGGAGAAAAAAGTCCACATCGAGGTTAACAGGTCACGTGAGCGTGCTCGCAACTCAAAACACCGCTACCTCAAACCATCTTCCGCCCACGGAAGAAATGCAAATGCGACGCATCTGCCGAGAAATCAAGCTAAAGAAGAATACAAATGTCAAAGTTTGACGCACGCAATCGAAGGCCAATATGTGATACTTGCGATATTGAAGCGCAGGTGTTTCATTTGCCCGCTTGAGCTCGTCACCCACAAGCACGCGCCTTTAAAGGGCGGCTGCGCTTCGCCTGAGCGACACGGACGACGGTTTCCCGCCTCGAGCGTTGGCGGCGGAGTAAGCTGAAGCATTACGGGAACCCAGAACTCATTGCGTTGATGCTTTTAACCGCTGCACCGCCGTTTGGTGAAAATCGAGCTAAATGCGGCGTGTGTGCGTGAGCCAGCCATTCGTTGCCATTTGTGATTGGATGTCATCAAACTTTCCGGTCACGCTCTTTGTATCTTCGAGCCATGTGTTTTTTTTTCTGTCCGTTGCTGCCACATTGAAGTCATTTAGGTGCTCAAGCTAACCGTCGCATAGATGTGCAGGTGACTTAAGTGCACCGCACTGACCTATCTATCAAAAAATCTGCTCGAAGTCAACCGCAATGTCGGCAGGGAAGGCGTCCGGGCTGCTCAGTAAGCTGCAGAAATATTCGCCGTTCTTGACACCGGATCCAAAAAAATTTCGTCATCAATCGGCTGTCGGTCCGCTATCCAGCTGACCGGAAATCTGTGTGTGTGTGTGTGTGTGTGTTCAGGCGTACACGAGCTGATCGAGAAGAAGAGGCGGAGCTTGGACGTCTTCTTCTCCTCAGTCAACGAAGCGCGAGCCAACATGGCCGCCATGCGTGATATCACGCAGGTGGGTCAACGCACGCGAGCGTGCGCGTACGTCTTTGCGACATGCGTCGGTGTAACCTTGGCCCCGCCCCGCAGGGCTGGGCGGGGCTTCCCCTGCTTCATCGCTCGGGCCACTTCCTGGAGAGGGGCGGAGCCACGGAGGAGAGCTACACGCGCGTGCGCGAGGACGGCGACAGGGTCATACGTCTGACCGCGGTAAGGCCACGCCACGCCACGCCACGCCACGGCGCGTTTGCCATTTTTGGAACGTTTAGTTTGGGTCCTTTTGCAAAGTCGCGTCCGCCGACTCCGCCGACTCAGACCTGAGTGACGAGAGACGGCAGGAGACTCCAACTTCGTTCTTTCTGTACGCGCGGCACTCGCCAACGTACAAGCTGCGTTGGAAATTCCTCTTTTGTAGAAGAATTAAGGAAGCAATCTTGTCTTTGGTTTTTGTTTTTTTTTTAAATACAAAGCGCAATTGACATGATCTGAACAAAAGGAGAGATGAGAGCGAGCCGCCTCGAAAAAAAACCGATGCACGCACATCCCAGCCAGCTGCATCCTTATCAGGAGACGACAGACAAAACAATAGCAAAGTTGCCGGTTATGGAACCATCAAAGGATATGTTCTCAAGGAAATGCATGGAACCTTCTCAATGTTCCGAGAAATGATCTCGTCAACTCACGCTTGTTAGAAAAGCTCGGAGCAAACGCGAGTGGCGGCATGCACGTGGCGAGATGGCGCCCTCGTCTGGTCAGTGGACACTTAACAGCATGTTGCGACAAGAGGGACTCTAAATAAAGTCTCAAAGGTCTCAAAGTCTGCACCTTCTGCACCTTCTGCTTGCTGGAGGCAACTCAAGGGAGCTCCTCTTGTAGATTTTCATTTGGAAAGAATATTTGCTTTATTTATTGATGTCTTTATTGTTCCAATTATGGTGTTAGATGTTTTTGAAGTGCTCTAGAGATAAAGTTGATAATAAAAGAATTCCAAAAATAATTTAAAAAAAAAAAAAAAAAATGGAAATCAAGTTGATGTCACGTTTGCTCAGGAGAACTCGGTCCTGTACGGCGTGCAGGACCAGACGTCGCCGGTGTGGCTGGTCTACCTGGACCACGTGGACCAGATGGTTCAGGACGGCGTCCTCCAGATGCTCCTGCATTCGCTCAACTTCCTGTCGCAGAACATGACGCCCACGGTGAGTTCTAGAAGCCCCTCCCACATTTGAAAAGAGCACCCAAGAAACGCCCAAGAAATCTGAAAGCGCGGGGCGGCCGTCCGCCTCGCCCGCTCGGCTCGAGGTGGAGCCGTCGAACGATAGACGAGAGCGGCGACGCTTCGTTTTCTTTTAAAAAAAAAAAAAAAAAAGCTGAGCGACACCCCCGACGAGTCGCCGGCCAATCGCAGCGCAAACTTTCATGCAAACTAAAATTTGTATCGGAGTCATCGCGAGAACAACAACGGCGAAACGTTTTGGGATATGACGCCGCGAGCTCGGCATGTCCGCTTGACCTTCGCCAGCCGCGTCCGGTTGCCATTTCGGCACCGCTCCCCGACGTCAAAACGGCTGCGGCGTCGCGCTGGGAAAACTCTCCAGGAAACTGCAGGACAGAGACTCTGCGTGCGTGTGTGTGTGTGTGTGCGTGTGCGCGCGCAGAGCTTCGGGGGCGCGTTGCTGCAGGTGTTGCTGCAGCTGCAGCTGACAGGAAGCGTCTTCGACCCTTCTCTGACCTCCGACCTGACCGAGGTCCTGAAGTCGTTCATCGCCGACATCCACGCGGCCGCCGCTCTGCCCCCCAGGGTCTCCGCCGCCCGCCCAGGCAACTACCAGGTGAGCCGCCGGTCGGCTTCGAAGTTCCGAGCGTGGACTCGACGTGTCGTTCCTCGCGCTGCCGCAGGAGGCGCTGCGGGACGACGCCGAGTTGGCCGCGCTGGAAAAGGAAGTGATGCTACGCCTGCAGGAGGCCAACGAGGAGGCGGAGCGCCTGAGGGCCGACCTGGACCGCTTCTCGCCGCTGTGGCAGAGTCACAAACGCACCGTCATGGACGACTTCCTCAAGTACGGCCGACAGCTGGAGGAGGGCGAGGAGGACGTGGACGAGGCGCCGCCCACGCTCGCTGACTTTCAAAGAGAGGTGACGCGTGCGCTCGCACACCGCCCTTTCCATTTCCTGTTTGTGACCCAATTTGCTTCCCGCTTGAGAGACACCGCGCTTCCTGTCGGAGACGTGCCACGCCGTGGCACGCTTCCCGTCGCGAGACTCGCCTGACCCGGAGGTTTGTTTGCGGCGCTCTCAGATCCACGCCCTCCAGAAGCAGCTGAGGGAGGTGAACGAGCTGGAGGACTACGACCTGGTCCACGGCTGGCTGCAGGTGGACCTCCAACCGTTCAAAGACGCCCTGCGCCTCTTCATCAACAACTGGATCAGCTTGTACACGCAGCACCTGCTCAAGCTCGTCAGACAAAGGTGAGGAAAACCCGGAGGTCGGGTCGGCGAGACCGACCCCGTTTGCGACCTTTCAGCGGACCGACATTTTTCCACCGATACGGACTTGCTCGTACTTTTGAGAAGAAGAATCACCTTTCATTGTCATGAACACGCACGCCGAATTCGAGAAGTCACCGGAGCTCGAGATTTTACATCCGCAATACTCGCCGTACGTCAGTTGGGGAAATTCATTTTCGCCAGCGCTGTCCTTTCCGATGTTGGAAAGGCGGCGCCTTTTCGCGTCTCCGAGACCCGTGACGTGTTCCCGCGAGGGTTAAGGAAAGGTGGCGTGAAGGTTCGGAGACTGGAGAATCCCAAGAGGGCCTCGGTCTCTCTCTAGCTACGACGAGCTGAACTTAGCTCCTCCCCCAAAAGCGGAGCTGTTCAAACCACGAAGATGGCGTATTTCCTTCATGTCGAAACCCGTTTATTTAACATTTATTCGCAAAGTATTTTTGAAGACTCCTGATAACGTCTCCACAAGAGACGATAAAGCAGCATTTTGTTGTTGTTTTTTTGGGGGTGGGCGTACGTGATGCCAAACCGCGAAATGCCGCCCCGTGTGTCCGCACGCATTGCGCATGCCAGAAAAGGTTTCCGACATGTAATGATGCAATTTCACTTCCTGGCTCCCGGGAATTCTTTTGGAACACAAACAATGGCTCTTGTGTCTCCTATCTGTGCCAGCGACGTATCGCGACAGGCAGAAGAATTGAAAGTGAGGCCGTTGGCGTTCATGCAACAGAATTCCAGGCGCAACGATCCGTTATCTGCGCAAACGGAAGCGCTCCCTCCCTCCCGCTCGAATGGCGATGGTGAAGCCGCCGCGGCTTTTTCAACACCACGGGGCCACCGAAGATGAGAATCTTCCATGTTCAGACTTCAGATGGTTTTTTTCATCCGATTAATGAGAAACATCACGGCCGCGTTGCAGCCCTTGAAGAATAATAGCAAAGTGTTGACTCAATGGACGTCGGCGACTATTGTCCGTCTTTGTGAAGCCCTTCGAGACTCTTTTGGGATTCGACAAAGAAAGTTGACTTGACTTGACAGATCGTCATTATTTATTCGATTTCCTCGAGCTGGTGCGACCGACGCCCCCCCCCCCTCACCGTGTGCGTGCGTGCGTGTGTGCGTTCAGCATGTCTCGGCGCAGCGTTGACGACGAAGACGAAGAAGCAGAGAAATCGTCGGCGCGCCATTTCCCTCTCACGGAAACCATCATGCTGCTGGAGACGGTCAACGTGGAAGTTCCCGAGCTCACCACGCTGCTGCAGGTGGGATGACCGCGTCGGCCGGCGCTCTCGGGAACGTCCCCGGAGGGATTCCGAAATCTAGTCCGCCGCGGCGGGTAGAAGAAGTCGACGCACCCCTGTTCAAATGGCAGCTTTTGTGATTTCTTGAAAAAACCAAACTAGAAAATCATTTGCAAACGTTTTCCACGACTCGTGTGACCTATGAACTGCGCGCGACACACAGACATTCCATGGCACCGTTGATAATTCTGCCCTGCTTGACTTCGCCGGAGCTCCGCTCTTCTTTTGCTGGTGAGCGGTGTCGCGTTTGCTTTCTTTTTGGACGATAAGGCTCGCGGGCCCCAAGTACTAATCTTCTCCCAAGACGCCATGTTTTTGTGGAGCATCGAGCATTTTTGAGACTTGAGGTGAAAATAACACCGAGGTGGGGACCGACCCAAAAAGCGACATGAAGAAGACGGCAGATTGCCGTTGGTCAAGGTCAACTGAGCGGCCGGTACTTGCGGCTCCTTCAATGTTGTCAGCTTCCCTTCTTTCGGAGGGAGGTCCACTTCTTGCTAGCATTTTCTCCACATGAGCACGGCCGTTCCACGGCACATCTGATGCCTTTGAAATCCTTTCCGGTTGGCCCGCCCGAGACCTTCTGACGCCGTGGAAGCTCTCTGCGCATCGTGCCATAAGATAAGATACGACTCCGACTAGCGGCCTTGATCGACAGATGGCGCAAGTAAGACCCAGACAGACAGACGTCGGGCGGGGGGTGACACCCGGACACGCTTCGGCGTTTCTCGGAAGCCGCTCCCGTTCTCGGAACAATGAGGGGATCTTCCCTCGCTTTTGGTCAAGTATGTAGTATGTTCCTTCTACCATACTCGAACACCTGAACTTGAGGCAGAGGCACCTCATCTATCCCTTCATCTTTAAAAAGTGGAGGACATTTCCACCTGGAAAAGTAGCAGCACTGAACTGTTAAATATAGCAATATCACAGCAATTTTTCTGTCCAACGCCATCCCAGGGGCTCGAAACAGACGGACAGCGGAAACCGCTACGCTGCCTAATCTTTCGACTGGAAATTCGTCACGTGTTGCTGTGCGTGCGATCATCCGGCTGTAAATGTTAGAGGTCACGTGGAAGGTGGAAAACGTTTGCGGCGTTTGAATGGGGGTGTGTCGAGTTTTTATAATTGACAGAAAAGTCCACTCAAAAATAGCTGTGTGCTGATGAACGAAGAGGGGATCGGCCATCGTCGTCATCGTGTCCTTCTCCTAATCACGACACAGCGTACCCCTGCTGTTGGCGGGGGGAGAGCGCCAAAATTCCTGGATAACTGATGCCCATAAGAATTGCAATGGAAAAAACCAAACAAAAAGGTTTTTGAAACTCATAAATTCTTGGATAAGCAGGGATAAACCACCAATAAGGCTTTTCTGGGTTGGTTCCCTCCCCAAAAAGAAAACAAAAACAAAATCAATTGTAAAAAAAAAAAAAAGCAAATCTGCAGATAGGTGTATCTGGTGCTGAATCGCCAGTATGGGGTACTTCATTATTATATTGTCACAAAAAAAAAAAAGTGAGTCCCTAAAATGTCCAGCGACTCCACAACGCAGCAATTGTACTTCGCGGACCGCATCGGCGAGCCGTCGGTAGTTCGGAAACGCTCCCCGGGTGCCGTCGACGACCTCGTCGCCGTCGTGCCGGATCGACGTCGGCTGGCGGACCCGCCCTCGTGAATATTCGACAAAACAATGAATGCTGATAACGTGCAATTCTCCTTCTAAACAAAGCACTTGATGTCCATCCGTGTTGTGATGTGTTTCAGAGCTGATGGCGACGCCGAGAGATCACATGATCAACGCTGCGCTTTTTAAAGTCACATGACTCCATTACCCACAATGCAGCTCACAGTCACCATCGGCGACGTCATCAGCTTTGGACGCAGCGGCGGCAGATTAAAGAACAAAAATGACAGCGTAGATTTTCAATAAATGATTTAATAGAATTTCTTTCGTCAACATCCAGACGGGCGGCCATCTCGTGGCAGACACCGAAGTCAAAGAGGCACAGAGAAGATGAAGACCGCCGCCGAGAAAGCGTCTAGCGGCGGTAGACGCCGAAGGCCAGCAGGCTGAGGAAGACGGTGACGCCGAGCAGCGAGGCGGAGGCGGGCGCCGTGAACAGGTGGCGGTACCGGATCTGGCAGTACCACAGCACGGCCAGCACGAGCACCAGCAGCGGCACCATCAGGCCGCCCACGTTCAGCGCCACCCGGACCCGCTCCGCCGCCGCCGCCGCCGGACCCCCCGCCGCCGCCGCCGCCCGCTGCGAGATGTGGCAGTGTAGCACGCAGTTGTGCGGCAGGCGGAGCGCCTCCAGCGTGGCGCCGTCGTCCTGCAGCAGCTGGCCCTGGTAGATGAGGCGCACGCGGCGCTCCTGCCCCGCGAAGTACGTCCTGCCGCAGGGGGAAAGGGAGCACGTGAGAATTTGGGACTCCGCCGGACGCACAAGACCGCACGCCTCGCCTTTGGACACGGGTCGGGCCGACGGCGCCCCGCTCGAATTTGCCCGTTTTGCTGACGACGTTTTCCGACTCGATACGCCGCTCACAATTGGCTTTGAGTTACGAGCTGTCGCTCTGTTTTGTTTTGTTTTTTTTGCTTTGTGTCGCGAGCCAAAATGTGAGTTACAGGCCAGCTTCTGAATCAAGCGGGAAAAAAAGACAGTCGCTTTCAGACGTTTCTTGAGGGAGACAAATCGAAAATGAAAACACTCGCCAACGCGAACCAAAAAAAACCAAACACGTGAGACTTGCAGCTTCATGACAACCTTTTGATTTCTCTACGCTATTTATTACGCTCGATGATGACACAGTATTCAGACCCCCTTCAATTTCTCACTCTTTGTTATTTTGCAGCCATTTGCTAAAATCATGTCAGTTCCTTTTTTTCCTCATGAATGTACACACGGCACCCCATATTGACGGGGGGGGAAAAACGGAGTTGTTGAAATGTTTGCAGATTTATTCCAAAATTAAAACTGAAATATCACACAGCCAGAAGTCTTCAGACCCTTTGTTGTGACACTCGGGTGCTGTCCATTTCTTCTCATCATCCTTGAGATGCTTCTACACCTTCTGTGTTCGATGATACTGATTGGACCTGATTAGGAGAGCCACACCCCTGTCTATAGAAGACCTTACAGACAGCAAATGAGAATCATGAGGTCCAAGGAACTGCCTGAAGAGCTCGGAGACAGAATTGCGGCAAGGCACAGATCTGGCCGAGGTTACGAAAAAAAGAGCACAGTGGCCTCCATAATCCCTAAACGGAAGACGTTTGGGACGACCGGAAGCCTTCCTGGAGCTGGCCGTCCGGGCAAACCGACCAATCGGGGGAGAAGAGCCTTGGTGAGAGAGGTCAAGAAGAACCCAGAAATCACTGTGGCTGAGCTCCAGAGATTCAGTCGGGAGGTGGGAGAAAGTTCTAGAAAGTCAACCATCGCTGCAGCCCTCCACCGGTCGGGGCTTGATGGCAGTGCGAGACACATGTAACACTCCACTCCGCATGGAGTTTGCTAAAAAAAAAAAAAAAAAACACCTGAAGGACTCCAAGATGGTGCGAAATAAGATTCTCTGGTCTGATGAGACCAAGATAGAAATTGTTGGCCTTAATTCTAAGTGGCATGTGTGGCACTGCCCATCACCTGTCCAACACAGTCCCAACAGCGGGGGTGGGACAGGACGACCGGTTGCTATCGAAGAAAAGATGAATGCGGCCAAGTCCGGGCATATCCTGGACGAAAATCCTTCTCCAGAGTGCTCGGGACCTCAGGCTGGGCCGAAGGTTCACCTTCCGACAAGACAAGGACCCTAAGCGCACAGCTAAAATAACAAAGGAGTGGCTTCAGAACAACTCCGTGACTGTTCTTGAATGACCCAGCCAGAGCCCTGATTTAAACCCAATTGAGCATCTCTGGAGAGACCTGAAAATGGCTGCCCATCCACGTTCACCATCCAACCTGACAGAAGTGGAGAGGATCTGCAAGGAGGAACGGCGGAGGATCCCCAAATCCAGGTGTGAAAAACTTGTTGCATCATTCCCACAAAGATTCCTGGCTGGATTAGCGCAAAAGGCCGCTTCTACCGAATACCGAGCAAAGGGTCGGAATACTTGTGGCTGTGTGATATTTCCGGTTTTCTTTTTTAATCCATCTGCAAACATTTCAACAGTTATTTTTTCCCCCCTGTCAATATGGGGTGCCGTGTGTACATTCATGAGGGAAAAAAATGAACAAATGATTTTAGCAAATGGCTGCAAAATAACAAAGAGTGAAAAATTGAAGGGGGTCTGGATACTTTCCGTACCCACTGTGTGTGCGTGTGTATATAGCCAGCGGGGGGGGGGGCACTCCGGTTTGCTCCCACATCCCAAAAACATGCGCGGTAGGTTCATTGAAGACTCTAAATTGCCCGTAGGTGTGAATGGTTGTTTGTTTATATGTGCCCTACGATTGGCCGGCGACCGGTTCAGGGTGTACCCCGCCTCTCGCCCGAGAATTGCTGGGATAGGCTCCAGCGCGCCCGCGAGCCTAGTGAGGACAAGTGGTAAAGAAAATGGATGGATGGATGTTTTTGGGGTCTGGAAGGGATGGAGGGCGTTTCAACTGCGGGCAAAACCGTATTTCAGGAACACGGAAAACTAGACGAGAACGCGGTCACGTTTTCTTGGCTCCATAAAGCTTGGAAATCACCGCTCTTCTTCTAATCAGTCAGGTCAAAGCAACAGGACAACAGGCCAGAAAAAATGGCTGCTCACTCGATTTGATCCCGGGCATTACGTGTCGCCTGTAATAACTTTGTTGGCCGTCACACATTTACAGTACGACGTGAAAAGACCTGCCACAAGGCTCAAAATGATCGAGCTTTTGGATCCAAATATACTGTGCACGATGGCGACGCGGAGTCAACGTCTTTTGCGGATTAGGACGTTAAAGCCGATCAGCATAAAATGCTGAATATCGGCCGATAAAATCAGTGCAAAGTCTCATTTCGGTACTTGGTCTTGGTACCGGCGGGATAGTCTGAAAAAAGCGGTATGGAACATTTCGAGAGGGATCGGTCTGGACCACCCAGAGCGAAAATTTCTCGAGGTGCTTTGAGATGTCACCAGATGGCGACAAGCCACTACTTTGACATCTGATAGGCTTTTGGTTTTTCAGCCAATAACAGTTCCCCAAATAATCTGCCCAAGTTGCAAATGGCAATATGCCAACCAAAACGATCTAAACTGCAGCGCTAGTTAGAATGCAAATAGAATTGTGCTGTTTCATATAAAAGTAGCGCCTTGGCACCGGCGTCAAAGCCCAATCGAGCAGAATAGCGGTGCTTTGTCGCCATCTTGTGGCATCTGCAGGCAACGACGAACTTTATAGATGATGTCAACATTTTCGCTCCGGGTGTTAAGAGCTCGCTCCCCGGCCGGCCCCACCGATCGCGACCCCCCGCTACCGCCATCGAGTGCGCGTGCACCTGTTACCTCTTGATGTATCCGACGGTGTCCTGAGGTTTGACGTGCGCCGTCCTCTCCGTGTCGTTCAGGAACTTGAGTCTGATCGCCATGTTCCTCTGAGAGTCGCCGCCCGCCTCCTCCTCCTCCTCCTCCTCCCTCCCCGCGGCCCCCCCGCCCCCGTCCTTGTCGTCGACGAGGGGCGGGGCGGAGGCGGCGGGCGCGTCTGCGCGGGAGGCGGTCTGAGAAGCGGCGGCGCCACCGGGGGTGGCGAGCGCGTGCGGGGTCTCCGAGGTGCGGGTGGAGGTCCAGGCCAGCAGCAGCACGACCGCCGCCGTCAGCGCCGTCAGCACGAGCGTCACCTCGTCCCCCACGCCCTCGATCAGCGACATCGCCGCCGCCGCCGCGCAGCACCTAAACCGAGGGGCGGGGCACGGAACGTACTATCAACAGTCCAGCTAACACAAGGGTGCCAAACGAACGGCCCGCGTGCCAGAACCGGACCGTCTAGGGGTCCTGTGGGGATAGAGCACACATTTTTCAATCCAAATCAGTCATTGCTGATTTCATCCAACTGGAGGTCGCGCTGACCGCCACTTCAATGACTTTCTGAAATCGGCTGCTACACGAAGGTGATCATACGCACGGCGACACGTGACGTATTTCCGGCGGTAAGATACGGCGGCGTAGCGGTTCCAAGCTACTACGGCGCCATCTGAGCTTAAAAAGCAGCTCCTTCTTTCAAAATGTGACATCGCGGGGTTGTGTCATTTTGGGGGATGGAAACTTCATCAAATGGTTTGACGTTTTAACGGCAGATGGATAGCTGCTACGTGCTGCCTATACAGCATCGAGCGCCTCGACAGGCTCGCGGTTCGCGCCGGCCGTGTAAACAATAGCTCAGTCGGCAACTCTTCTTTTGATGCGATGGTTCCGTCCGGTCGGGTTCGAGCGCGTCGCTCGGCGTTCGACAGGCTTTAGGGTTACTGGCATTTATATGAACGCCGCAACACTTAAGCAGTCACACACTTCTTTTACAGTCTGGAAGCAGTCGAGCGTATTCTACCGGGATACAGCAGCCAATCACAGTGCAGCGGCACTCGTCCTGGAGCCAGTAATATTGGAGCGGGGCGTGTCCTTCCAGGAAAATGCGCTGGAGTCCTAATAATGTTGGACGTTCCCTTTCCGGGTTGTGCCAATGGTAATTTGTAAAAGGGTTTCTGCTTTTGTTAATGTCTTTTCTGAAATGTAAAAGCGGTTCTGCTTTTGTTATTTTTTTTCCCTGAAATGTAAAAGTGTGGCGGCACGGTGGGCGACTGCCTCACAGTTCTGAGGACCGGGGTTCGATCCCCGGCCAAGCTGTCATTAGGATGGCTATGCATTGCCTAGCAACCGGAGGTTAGCTCTCGGCCTCGCCCCAAACGCCGAAGTGGTACATACATAGAGTCCCTTTGTTCCGTGAAAATAAAGACCGATACCGCCTGTAGAAATACTTGAAGACACCGAATACTGCAAAATGTCAGTCAGCAGCTTCAGTTTGCTTTGGTGGAAGCCGTCGATGTTTTATTCATGCTCTGCCACAACTTGTCAGCATTTTGATGTCGACAATTACAAGGCAGGCGGACGACTGCACCCTCACTCACTTGAGCTTGTCAAGATTCCCAGATGGATGCAGAAGCTTCTGTCGATTTAAAAAGTTGTTTTCGACAAGCTAGATACTCTGTACGTTTAAACGGGGAAAAAAAAAAGATTCAGAATATTGTCGAAATTGCAATGGTTCTTTGCTCTTCAAGACATTTCAGATTGCTCAGTAGATTCGCAACAAAATAATATTCAATGTGAATATTTCGAGAATGTACTTGTAATTATTTGCATCAAAACAAAGGGGGGGGGGCCCTCAAAAAAAGTGGCCTGCAGACGTCGGACAGAGTATAGCAGACTCAATGACTAAACCACGCTTGTTGTAAGACTTGAAGCCAGCTCCGCGTGCATTTTTTTAGGCATTTTGGTTATTTCGACTTTGGCCCGTCTGTTGCGCTGCTGCTTCTTCAGCTGACCCTTGACGTCACGCTCAAAAAGCTACATGCTAAACGCTAGCTGCATCGCACAGCGGGCCGGAAGTGAAGCCAAGTCAACCGAAAGAAGGCCCGCATCGGCTTTCCGCTTCTAACTCGACGTTTAAACGCGTTTCATTCGTCTGTGCTAAGAGCGAAGGACGAACTTACTGTTCAGCTTCTAAGCGACATGTCATGTGTTAGCCTTAAAGCTAATGTTGCTACTCGGCTTCTCATTCCCTCATAACACTTCCGGCTTGTCTTCTTCTGTGGTTTTGCTTGATGGCGCCCCCTGCTGGCCGCTTCTTTGGAGTGCTGAATAAATGTACCATTATGTTATCATCAAGTCATGTAAAAATAGTTTTCTTTATTTGATAGCAATACAGATAAATGTAATATAAATTATACATAATGTTCACATGGATATTTTGGAATGACTCCGTTAATTTGGGTAAGTTGGAGGTATGAACTGGAAAGGAAACGAAGTGCAAGATGGCCGTCACCTTCGTGGTACTTTTGCGACGTTTATTTTGAAAAGGTGCCGGTGGTGACGTCAGCGGACATTGTACACGGAGGTCATTGTCAATATGGCGGCGTCACGGGATCGAGTCGTTCGTCTGCTGGTGCAACTCGAGCACGCCGCGTAAGTACGAAAAAAACTCACAATTACGAACGCGGGAATGCGACGCAAATGACGCAAACGAAGATGACGTACGGCGTACGCTCAATTTCCTTCAACGAGTGTTAAATATAGATCATACAACGTGTGTGTCTCTGTCTAATGATTGACGTGCACGTCGTCATATTGTGTGTGTGTGTGTGTGTGTGTACAGGTGCAGGTGTCCTGCTCACTCTAACACTTTGCATCAAGGTAAACATGAATATTGATCATCACATCGATCACAGTACTGATAACAAGTCAATGAGTGTTATTGATTGAAGATATATTTACATATTGATCATAAATCAAAGAATGTTATTGACTGATCATTTTCAAGGTGTGTCAGAAATTTTCCAGGGCTGGTGTCACATACAGACTTTTGTTTTTGATTTATGATCCACATGCACAATACTGTAAGCCAATTATGATTTTGATCGATGATGTTCACGTTATGGATGACGTCGTCATCTTCCTGCGCAGCCGTGACGTGCAGCGAGCGTAAAACGGACTACGCCTTCGAGGTAACGCGCTGCCTTCAAAGTTACGGAAGTTTCGGCTTCACGATGGAAAAAAAAAAAAAAAAAGTCAATAATCATCTTGTCGTCATGGCGATGCCACGTGTGTTCTTTTTCAAGATGGCCAGTTCCAACATTCGATACGGAGAAGGAGTCAGCAGGGAAATCGGCATGGTAACCACCAATGCTTCAGCATCACGGTCCTCATCACGTCGGCGGTTCCCGAGTGAAGACGCAGCGGCCGCGGCAACGCCGTTTGACCTCGGCTCTGCGCTTCTGCTGAAAAACATGCAAAAAGCTGCTCACAAAACAAACGATGCGTTTTTGTGAAACTAAAAACATCTTTAAAACGCGTTAGCGCTCCAAACAACACGAAAGTCCTTGATATTGTAATAATATGCAAGCGTACACCATTTTCGCCGGGAGCTACGACATGAATGGCTCAGTTTCTTAGGAAAGCAGCAGACTTACCAAGACCAAGAACAAGATGGCCAGTTCCAAAAGATGGCGCCTACCAGTGTGGTCGCCTCGGTAACGCGCTCTCTAGTATTGTCTTTGTTTTTGTGTTTTTCGTCCGTCTTTGGAGACCTTACACGACTCACTTACACAAGGGGAGACCTGCTAACCATCAAGGAGTCTACTCCAGACTTTCTGTCACCAACTTTCGAATATCCGCTCAGTTTTTTCCCCGAGTTACTCACCGGTGCGGCGTCCGCGGTTTTCGGCGCATGGAGACGGAAGCGGCGCCACAGAGGGAAGCGAGCCGGCATTCAGGTGAAACTCCGCAAGAGAGGACACAGATTGGCGTTCCCGTCGATCCACCTCGCGAACGTACGCTCCCTACCCAACAAAATGGACGAGCTTCATCTTCTGTTAAAGACAAGTAAAGACTTCGGACGTTCCGCGGCCATGTGCTTCACGGAGACCTGGCTCTGCGACGCTGTACCTGATGCCGGCATTATGCTTCCCGGTTTCCACATTCATCGAGCGGACCGCGACATGGAATCATCGGGGAAAACAAAGGGCGGCGGGATATGCCTCTATATCAACGAAAAATGGTGTACGGACGTCACGGTGATCAGCACACACTGCAGCCCGCATTTGGAGTCGCTATTCTTAAATTGTAAACCATTCTACTCCCCACGTGAGTTCGCATCATTCATTCTCGCTGCCGTCTATATTCCGCCTCAAGCTAACACGAACGCCGCATTGCTAACGCTCGCCGATCAAGTCAACGAAATTGAAAAAAAACACCCCGACTCACCCCTCATTATTCTCGGGGACTTTAACAAAGCTAAACTCAACCACGAACTCCCTAAATACAAGCAGCACATCGACTGTCCTACCAGGGAAAATAATACTTTAGACCACTGCTACACCACGGTAAAAAACGCATACCGTGCTATACCTCGTGCAGCCTTGGGCTCGTCTGATCACTGCTTAATTCACTTAATACCGACGTACAGGCAAGAACTTAAATGTGCGAAGCCTACAGTGAAAACAGTCAAAAAGTGGACAAATGAAGCCAAGATGGAACTTCAAAGCTGCTTAGACTGCACAGACTGGAGTGTCTTTGAAAATTCAGCTGGCAGCCTGGATGAATATACGGACACTGTTACATCCTATATCAGTTTCTGTGAAGAGGTCTGTGTTCCAACCAAATCATTTCGCACATTCAACAACAATAAGCCGTGGTTCACTGCTAAACTTAAGCAGCTTCGCCAAGCTAAGGAGGACGCATATCAGAGCGGGGACAGGGCCCTGTATAATCGAGCTAGAAACCAGCTGACTAAAGAAATTAACATTGCAAAGAGGATCTATACAGCAAAGTTGGAAAAACAGTTTAGCACAAACGACTCTAAATCAGTCTGGCATGCATTCCAGTCGCTGACTAATTACAAGCGACGATCCCCCCAAGCTGAGAACAATAGCACACTAGCCAACGACTTGAATACCTTCTACTGCAGATTTGAAAAGGACAGTTTCACACCACACACCAACCCGGCCGCACCCGCGACCACAATCACACCTCTGACCTCTGCGTTAACCATCCATGAACAGGATGTGAGACGCATCTTCAAACAACAAAAGATTAACAAAGCGGCAGGCCCGGACCACGTGTCTCCATCCTGCCTCAAAGTCTGCGCGGACCAGCTCGTGCCAGTCTTCACTCAGATCTTCAACAGATCACTGGAAATGTGCGAAGTTCCATCCTGCTTCAAACGCTCCACCATCATCCCAGTCCCCAAGAAACCTGCAATCTCGGGTCTGAATGACTACAGGCCTGTCGCTTTGACATCTGTGGTCATGAAGTCCTTTGAACGTCTTGTGCTGGACCACCTCAAGAGTGTCACAGGTCCCCTGCTGGACCCCCTGCAGTTTGCCTACCAAGCGAACAGATCTGCGGATGATGCAGTCAACATGGGACTGCACTTCATCCTAGAACACCTCGACAGTGCAGGGACCTACGCGAGGATCCTGTTCGTGGACTTCAGCTCAGCGTTCAACACCATCATCCCTGATCTCCTTTCATCCAAGCTTCTCCAGCTCAGCGTCTCACCTGCCATCTGCCAGTGGATCTACAGCTTTCTGACGGGCAGGACACAGCAGGTCAGGCTGGGGGAGGCCACCTCATCCACACGCAGCATCAGCACTGGGGCGCCCCAAGGTTGTGTCCTCTCTCCGCTGCTCTTCTCTCTCTACACGAACGACTGCACCTCAGCGAACCCGACTGTCAAACTCCTGAAGTTTGCAGATGACACCACTGTCATCGGCCTCATCAAGGACGGTGACGAGTCTGCATATCGACAGGAAGCGGAGCGGCTGGAGCTGTGGTGCGGCCGACACAACCTGGAGCTGAACACGCTCAAGACTGTAGAGATGATCGTGGACTTCAGGAGGCATCCTTCGCCACAGCTGCCCCTCACGCTGTCCAGCTGCCTTGTGTCAACCGTCGAGACCTTCAAGTTCCTGGGAATTACAATCTCCCAGGACCTGAAGTGGGCGACCAACATCAACTCCGTCCTCAAAAAGGCCCAGCAGAGGATGTACTTCCTGCGGCTTCTGAGAAAGCATGGCCTGCCACCGGAGCTGCTGAGACAGTTCTACACAGCGGTCATCGAATCAGTCCTGTGTTCTTCCATCACAGTCTGGTTTGGTGCTGCTACAAAAAAGGACAAACTCCGACTGCAACGGACAATCAAAACTGCTGAAAGGATTGTCGGTACCCCCCTACCCACCCTTGAGGACTTGCACGCTGCCAGAACTAAGACAAGGGCGTGCAAAATCCTCTCGGACCCTCCCCACCCTGGTCACCAGCTCTTCCAGCTCCTTCCCTCAGGTAGGCGCTACCGATCAATGCAAACTAGAACTAGTAGACATTCCAACAGCTTCTTCCCTCTTGCAATCAACTTCTTGAACAGCTAACTTACAATTCCATTACAACAAGCTGGCAATTTTTTGACTTGAGTTCGTTGTCACATTTCTGTATTATGTATTACTCGTGCACTCACTGTAGTTGTCTCGCCGTGCTGCACTATTTGCATATAGTGGCCACTCATGCCAGAGTAGCATCTGCTCCATTTGCACACTGATTGAGGAGTATCTGTAACATTTGCACAACCATTGTCCCAGATTATCGCAGTACTCGTCACTTTAAACCGCATACACTCCTTGAAGTCTCAGTGCCCTTTGCACAATGGTCATTGCACCGGACTATTGCGTTATTAGCCATTCCAACTGAGGACTCTGCATCTTTTTGCACAATTGTTGTTTGTTGTTGTTTTTTGTCAATGTCTTTATGTCTCCAAAGTGTTCTGTAAATTGACTGTCTGTTGTACTAGAGCGGCTCCAACTACCGGAGACAAATTCCTTGTGTGTTTTGGACATACTTGGCAAATAAAGATGATTCTGATTCTGATTCTGATTCTGATTCTGAACAAGAACACGGACGTTCTATTGGCAAATACGGAACGAGTCACAATAACGCACGTCCAAACGGCCCAGCGGGGGACGTCTTTCCCGCTGAGCTGAGAAAGTCGAGCAAGATGGCGGTTCTGCGCCGCCATCATCGAGCCCGAGCCCGAGCCCGTGCTCACCTCTGCCGTCTTGAGTCGTTCGCTCATTCCCCACTCCGGAATCACTACGAGGCGATTAAAAGAGGACATTTGATCAAACTATCCTAGGAAGAAAAAAATACGGCAATCTCGCCTTTGTTGCGGGACCACTCGCGCAGTAGGTGAAATCTGCAAAGTAGCGACCACATGTGGCTTATTTATACATATTTGAAAGCTGTATGTACCTCCCCAGACTTTGATTCATCTTCTGCACACGCCTATTACCCTCTACCATACTCTTATAAACACTTTCTATACTCTTAAACACCTTTTAAAGTGCAACCAAACTCATATCCTTCTTTTGTTTCCAAATACATTAAATACGTTTGAAGATAAATGTTGAGAACAATATTGTTGAGATACAGCTTAAGACATACAGATACGGTCATCTCTTTTGGTTGGAATTTTGTGGGCGGTGCAAAAATCTAGCCCCATGAAGCCCCTCCCCCGCTAAATAAACACCTTGCACTCTTATTCCATGCGGTAGCCACTCTGAGGAATTGAACCGGAACCCATTACTACCAGTATAGCGTGCAATTGGCCATCCAAATGGGCCCACAACTTGGAAAAAAACCCCCCATCTTTGTTCTGGATGATATGGGCTACATTGTTCCACGCGCGTTGCGAGGCAGCCACGAACCGGACGGGACCGCCGGCCCTCGCCAGCCCGACGGCGTCCTCTGCGGCCCCTGAGAGCGTGTGCAAAAATCTTCGAAAGAAGCACGGATTTGATTGACAGCTGAAAAGTTCTGGTTTACAGAGTTCTCAGCGACGCCCTCCGTTCTTGACCATTTGGAAGCCTCAGTTCGCATCCTTGCAATTCTCTTGATTCATTCGGTCCTTGTCCGACTCGGTTCTGTGATTCGTCAGACATTTTGGTTGCACTTTAATCTCTTAAACATGCGGTCATGCACAGTAGGAGTGCACACTACGTACATTTTATTCCCTCTAATATGTGTTTTCATGAATTGTTCTTTGTTTTTGTTTTTTTACGGTTGTAATGTTTTAGATGAGGGAATGTTTATTGTACCACAAAAAAAAATTAAAGCACGCAGTCAAAATCAATTATGCACAGTATGAATATGAAAAAAAAGGTGAACTGCAATATCACAAGGGAACACTGAAATTCAAAAATGATTTTAAAAATAATTGATTTACGACTGTGTAGTGATTCGGGATGAAGGGGTGAGGGAATGATTGTCATGATTCCCAACTCCCTCATCACTTCAGAGGGATTGTCAGTGAACATTTGAGGAACGATCCAACTGTCCAGTGTACAGAATATTGACCCTGACTTGTGTTTGCGGTGCAGGACCTCCAGAACTCGGGCGCCCGCAACGTGTGCGTGATGACCGACAAGAACCTGTGCCGCCTGCCGCCCGTCAAGGCGGTCGTGGAGTCTCTGGCCAATTGCGGCGTGCCGTTCAAGATGTACGACAGCGTGCGCGTGGAGCCCACCGACGGCAGGTCAGACACGCCCCGCCGGCGCCCTGCACTCCGATTGGCCGCCAGGTCACCTCGTCGTTGTCGTGTCGCAGCTTCAAAGACGCAATCGCGTTCGCCAAGAGAGGCGCGTTTGACGCCTTTGTGGCGGTGGGCGGGGGCTCCGTGATCGACACGTGCAAAGCGGCCAATCTGTACTCGTGTCACCCCGACGCCCGCTTCCTCGACTTCGTCAACGCTCCCATCGGAAGAGGGAAACCCGTCACCGGCGCCCTGAAGCCGCTCATCGCGGGTAAGGGGCCACCGCGCGATGTCGCCGTGCTGGCAATGCTATATCGTTGCCTTGGCGACCCACCAGACGGCATTAACTTTGAACCCCCGCCGCCAGTCCCGACGACCGCCGGCACCGGCAGCGAGACGACGGGCGTGGCCATCTTTGACTACGAGCCTCTGAGGGCCAAAACGGGTAAGGAGCGCCCGTTTGCCCCGCCCACTTCTGATCCGATTCGTTCTGTAATGTCACGAGACGGTGCCAGTAGTAAGTGTCAAGGAAGTACACTGCTGCCTTGACCTACGAGTGCCTTGACTTAAGAGTTTTGGGAGTTCCTTGGCTGATTTCTCTTTTTTTTGCCTTGAGATACGCGCAAAAAAATGAGCTACAAGTGTGCTTCGCACCCCACCGCTAGATGGCGCCAGCACACTTCACAGGCTTGTAAATAGTAGCTTTGTAAATATGTATATATATATATATGAATAATTAAGATCATTTGTAACCTTTACATCGAAGATTGTGCATTAAGAACAGTTTCTTATTTACAGTGCCGATCTGGTAATAAAACATAAAACTTTGAATAAACTTTGCAGCTTGCGCCAGCATTGCTGACATGTTTAGATGTGATTGTGCAACTGAAAGTGAAGACGGCACTCTGGCCTTTAACATTTTTAACTGTAAATGTTTAATGCATTATAAAATGGAACCAAAAACTCTGCAGTCATGTTCAATCACAAGGAAACTGGAAATAACCTTTTTGCGGTCTCTTTCCCTCAAATGTTTGAAGAGCACATGTTTTGATGTTGAGGAAAAAGTAAACCTCATGAAATTCGGTTAAGAAATGAGCAAGTTCTGATTGATTTTTTTGATGTTTGTGCATCGGCAGTGATGAGACGTTGCCCCCACCAACATGGCCGCCACGTCTGCCCATCGCTATTCTACCCATATCTGTGGGTATAACGTTCCATCAAACACATGACCTGTGTGCTAAGGCGAATTAAATCGTCGATAGCCAACCGTTAACGTTTATTGCTTCAAGCAAGTAAGTAGCTCGCAGCCTCTGATGCTAATATTGGCAGCGAACTAGCCAAAGAGCTTACCGAGATGACTTTTCAGAATCCGAATCCGAATCCTCTTTATTTGCCAAGTATGTGCAAAAAAACACACAAGGAATTTGTCTCCGGTAGTTGGAGCCGCTCGAGTACGACGTCAGTCAGTCAGTCAGTCAGTCAATTGACAGAGACCACTTTGGAGACACTTTTTGTCAAGACATCGAATCAGCCACAACGCGCTTCCTTTTTCGATGCTCGTGTACGACTGTGGTGCTGCCGTGAAAGGCGCCTTCTGCCACGCAGGTGCGGCGAAATGCTCAAACGTTTTGAGGTCCGTCGCTCACTGTCGAGTATACGAACCGGTGTTTCTGCTTTTGCGGCGGTTAGGCATCGCCAGCCGAGCCCTGCGCCCAACCCTGGGCGTGGTGGACCCCCGGCACACGCTGAGCATGCCCGCCAGGGTCGCCGCCAACAGCGGCTTCGACGTCCTCTGGTGAGCGGTCGCCCTCCCGCCGCGTTATCCCGCCGCGCTGATGGCGCCTTTATCGTCGCAGCCACGCCCTGGAGTCGTACACCGCCCTGCCGTACCACCAGCGCGCTCCCTGCCCCCCCGACCCCGTCAGCAGGCCCGCCTACCAGGGCAGCAACCCCATCAGCGACGTGTGGGCGCGGCACGCCCTCCGGGTGGTCGCCAAGTACCTGAAACGGTAAAGTCGCACCGCCGCCGCCGCCACCTCCGCTGGTCACCGTGCATGTGTGTCGGCAGGGCGGTCGGTGACCCGGAGGACGCGGAAGCTCGCTCCGCCATGCACCTGGCCAGCGTCTTCGCCGGCATCGGCTTCGGGAATGCCGGCGTCCATCTTTGGTGAGGCCGGCGACGGGAGAGAGGAGCGCGCCTCGTGGTCGTGCGCTCACAAAACGTCTCGTTCCCGTTCCCGTTCCAGCCACGGCATGTCCTATCCCATCGCGGGTCACGTCAAGACGCACAAGGCTGACGGCTACAACGTGGAGCATCCCCTGGTGGTGAGTTGGCCGTACTGACGCCGTGCATACGGGAAGCTGCGCTGTGACGTCATACACGACGTGCGTGGGCAGCCTCACGGACTGTCGGTGGTTCTGACGGCGCCGGCCGTGTTCGGCTTCACGGCGCCCGCGTGTCCGGAGCGCCACCTGGACGCCGCCCAAATCCTCGGTACTCCTCGATCCCCGAGCGGCTTGCGTGACGCCGCCGCGACACGACCCGTCACTTCGCTCGCTTTGTCGCCTTCAGGCGCCGACGTCAGCCGCGTGAAGCCGTCGGACGCGGGTGCCGTGCTGGCCGACGCGTTGCGGCGCTTCCTCTTCGAGATGCGGGTGGAGGACGGGCTCGCCGCCGTCGGATACCGAAAGGAAGACGTGCCCGCGCTCGTCCGAGGGACCGTCCCGCAGGTTGCCGCTCCTCTTTTCCTTGTCGTCGTTGACCGACGTTTCAGTCTTGTGTGTTTTGTGAACTTTCAGGAGCGAGTGACAAAACTTTCTCCTCGCGAGCACAGCGAGGAAGACTTGACGCGTCTCTTCGAGGCCTCCATGAAACTCTACTGATGCTTTGCTGGCCACCGGAGGCAGCGCCGCGGAATCACCGAGTGCGTTGAACGCGCCGCACGCGTGACAAGAAATGAACCACGATGAATTTTTGCCTTTTACTAAGAAACATTTGGTACAAAACAAGTTTTTACTTTTTCATCAAGTGAAATGAGTCACAAAAGAGGAATGACAAATACGAGGGAATAACTATCACTAACGTTAATATGTCCGTTTGTTCTAGTTGATGTCGATGAATTCATAAATATCTCGTTCCAAATATTTCCATCAGTAAGTGATGAAAAGTGATTTTGGTGTGCTCATTCAAATGTTCGTTAAAAGAACACAAACAGAATAACCCGGAAATATGTCAATCAATAGTTTGTTCTGGTTGAGGTTCAATAATCAATATATCAATATCTCCAATTGTTTTCATTTGTGTGAGTGTGTGTGTAAAGGATAGTCCTATTTTTGTGCATAAGTTAAAAGATGTGCAGCTTCATTTGAAAGGAAAGTTTTGAAAGTTAAAAGCGTTGAAATCGAATCAATCATGTCCGTTGTCCTTTTCACATTCAAAGGAGATTAAAATACATTCAAGACGACGCCGCGAGTCGAGATGTTCCTGCTCAAGAAATCAATCAATGAAAAACTGCAATGAGCATCCGACGAGTCCTCCCATTCCAAACAAAACTGACGTTCACCAACAATTCAGGAAATAAAGGCAAATAAATACTACAAGAGCATGTGTACATACACATAAATACTTACATCTAGATATAAAATGAACAAAAGATGCCAATAAGTGGGTGTGGCACGCAGCTTCATGATGATTCACAGGCTCCGCCCATCACATTTCTCTGTAACCAAGCGAGCAAACAACAATCGATCAATTCCCCCCCCCCAAAAAAATCAATCAATCAATACATTTCTTCATCACTTATTTGCATCTCATTATCGATTCTCTGACGACGACGACGACTCCTGTTACGCCACAAGAAGGGTTAGGTTGCTCTTCATTCCAAGCACACGGGATCGCAGTGCCTACTAGTGTCCTGGCATGCACACTACACCGTCTTTGCAGCTTTGCTCGGGGATCGGCGTTAACCAAAGGAACCCGAAGTTCCTGTCGTTCAAACAGCCGATTTCATTTGTCCTCGCTTCCAGAGAGACCCGATTGAATTCAGTACACGAGTTGTTTTCAACTCAAAGCACTTCGCTTCCCATCATCCTTCACCAAGAAAACTGTTCATTTCTCGTTTTTTCTGGTCTTTGTTTGTGTTCCGTCACCCGGACGCACGGAAAAAGGGTCCCAAAAACCCCAAAGAATAACGATGACGTCATCTGCATTTACTCCCAAACGGGCGTGCGTGCGTGCGTGCGTGGCGGCTTGGTGAAGTGAACACAAAGCGAGCCGGGACTGCTTTCTCGCATTGAATTTTTCTGCCTGTCACTATACGTCGCTGGCATAGGTAGATGAACAAAAGACATTTGAAATCCATCCTAATTTTGGGCACGCCATTCTGCTCGGGAACCCCCGTGCCCAATTTCTACCAGAGCGCGGCCGTCGGGTTACGCAGTTCGCTTGTGTGTGCGCGGCGTTCACCTCAACGGGCTCGCTTTTGATTCTCGCCGACTCGGGGACGTCCACGGGCTCGGCGGGCTGCAGGCACCACCACACTTCCTGTCCCATCAGCGGGAAGCAGAAGAGCTCGCCGCCGCCCCGGGCGCCGCCCGCGAGCCCCTCGCCCTCCACGGAGGTCGACGAGAGCCTCGCGTCCTCCGCGCCGCCGAGACCCAGCAGCTGGACGCATATCGACGGTGAATCGCCGGTCGCGGGATGCCGCCGGCCGACCGCTTACCTCCGAGCGAGACGACGCGGCGGCTCGGTCCCTGTGCTCGCCGCTGTGGGCGGGGCTCCACTCGCTCAGCATGGTCAGGATCTCGCTGCTCATCAGATGATCCTAGAACACCGAGGTGGCGGACGGTCAGGGCCAGTTCTATTGCCTTTCGCGTGTACCGGGCGCACGTACGGGCCGCCGGTGCTACCGCGCGCTACGTACATGTGGACGTTTGCCGCGACGCGCCACGTGCACGTAAACCAATGGATGAGGTTTTGAGATTGACCGGCTGTCGTTAATTGGACGTCTCGTCAAAAAACGCCAAGGACCATCGCGCGCGTTTGCCGCACACGACCGAGCTGGCGCCTTCGAGAGCGTCCGAGCGACAGCGAGTCCACGTCGAGCGCTTACCTCCGAGCGAGACGAGGCGGCGGCCCGGTCCTTGTGCTCGCCGCTGCGGGCGGGGCTCCAGTCCGTCAACATGTCCAGGATCTCGCCGCTCATCAGATGGTCCTGGAACGCAAAGGACGTGACGCGCCGGCCGCTGCGTGTTCCGCGACGTACGTTACGCGTGGCCCGAGCGTACCTCGGCCGCCGCCTCGGCCTTGAACGACACCTGGCCGGCGGCGGAAGACGAGGAGGAGGAAGAGGAGGAGGAGGAGGAGGAGGAGGCCGAGCCGGAGGAGCTGGACGACGAGGAGCTGGACGAGGTGTTGCGGCGCGCGCCCGAGTCAGGGTGTCGCCGGACGATGGGGCGCGTGCCCTCCTTCTGCACCTTCCTCTTCAGGGTGGAGTTCCAGCGGTTCTTGATGGCGTTGTCGGGCCTGGGGAGACACGGCGGGCGTGGGGCGGGCGCGGGGCGGTGCGGCGGGCCGGGCCACCTACCTGCCCGGCAGAAGCTTAGAAATGTTGGCCCAGCGGTTCCCCAGCACCCTTTGCGCCTGGCAGATGACGCGGTCCTCCTCGGGGGTCCAGCGGCTCTTGACGACTTTGGGGTTGAGGTGGTTGAGCCAGCGCTCGCGGCACTGCTTCCCGTTGCGGCTGCGCATGTGCTTGGCGATCAGCGACCAGTGCTTCTTGCCGAACTTGCGCACCAACTCCACCACCTGCCACACGACGTCAGCGTCAGCGTCGCCGCCGGCAGGCCGCCGCTCGCGCGCACTCACCCGCTCGTCCTCCTCCAGGGTCCACGGGCCCTTCACCAGCTCCACGCACTTCTCCTGCGCCCACTCCGACACCGAGCCTTCGTCCTGACGCCGGCCCGGCGGCGGTGACATCACCGTCATTATCATCATCCGTTGACTGAATGCTCAAAAGCTCATGAGGTGGATACAAAACGTCGACACGCCCATTTTTGCTATCACAAAATCTGGCACGTCGAGCGGCGGTGCGTAGGCGCGAGTCGGGGGTTTTAGAATCCTTCAGAAATCAAAGTCGACACGTGCCAAATACTGATATCGAAAATGAGCCCGAGATCAATCCTTTCCAGCCGTACAAAAAGGGGCATCGCTTGCACAAGTGTGCACACCCTCTTATAACTGGGCCTGTGGCTGTGTTCGCAAGTGACCAATCGCATTCAAGGCAGCGCACAACCGCCACCATTTAATGGCGCTAAAAGCTGCCATTTGAACAGGGAAGGGCTGTAGACTTTTTCAATCCACCAAATACAGAGCCATTATAGCCTTCCCCAAATTAGCACATTTCCACAGTTTCAATTCCCAAATTGAGAGATGGGACCTCTTCACCTCCTCCCTCTACATTTCTTGATCAGTTCAGTCCAAATTCAAAATGGGTCTGCTTTTGCGTTCCGGTTTTCCCGTTCCCCAAATTCCCTTTTTTCCCCCCCATTACTAAGTTCAAAACTTTGCGGACACATTTTGCAAATTGACCTCAATCGACAAACGTCAACATTTGTTCCATTTTAAGTCTTTCTCCCGCATTTCAGTCAAGCATCAGCTGTTCGCACACTTTTGACAGAAACGCTACTTTCAAGTCGGCGTTATCGCTGCCAGCGATACGGACGGACGGGCACACTTGCCTCCTCTTTTACCCATTCCGACTTGACCCGAGTCACTCTGGAAAATCGTCCACGCTCGTCTTTGGATGGCGAGCAGCAGCAACATCGCTTGGCGCTGACACGACACGACACGACACAACACAACACAACACGACACAACACAACACAACGCTTGTGACGCTCAGTGAGCACGAAAGCAGAATATGGCAAAGGCGCACAGCCCAGTGATGCCCAACCGCGGCCGTGACAGCTCGTCAGGTGTGTTGGCATCGTGCCTGGAAAATGTTGGATGGATTTACTCCACATGATGTACCTTTCTTCAACTATGCCGACGACGAGATTGTTGTTATTTCCTTGCCATTAAAAACAAAAGTTCTTTTTGGAATATTTTCTTTGGTGGGATGCCGTGCGTGACATATCCCAATTGGAAACTAAGTCGCCTCGGTTCAGCAATTGAGGTTGGGAAAGACCGGCGTGTGCGTGTGCGTGCGCGCGTGCGCGTGGTCTGACCTCGATCTGTGGCTCCGGCCGCTCATCGTGTGGCCGCCGCCGATGCTGAGCGTCGTGGAAACACACAAACGCAAACGTCAGCGGCAACAACAAGCAAGCGAGCGAGCGAGCGAGCGATCGCTGCAATCGGAAGCCATCGACGGCAAGTGACTTGCGTCTCTGGGCCCTTTTCGCTCAGGAAACAACTTCAAATCGCTTCGTGGACACAAGATGGCGGCAAAGCACGACTTTGCTCTTCTCCCGATCGCGTCGAATTGCCTGCGCGGATCAAATGTTCGCATCCAAGAATTGCGTTATTTCCTTCCATGTACACTCACATGACTTCCATCGCTTTTCACATTTGTTTCACATTAGCCTGGCACATGAAAGGAAGCAGAGGCAAGACGAACTTTCCGGCAGAAGCGTGTTAATAATACAAAAGTAAAAAAGAAAACGCAAAGCGTAACACGTCTTAACCGTCAAAGAAAAATGACAAATAAAGTTCCGCACGTTAAAAAGGGTCTTGGAAGTGCGAACAGGACCTTTGTACTTGATGAGCGTTCATCTTAACGATAAAGAAGTGACGTGCTGATGTTCAATGACGGAACTCACCTGAAAGTTCAAAAGGTCGTCCGGCTAAGCTAAACTAAACTAAGCTAAGCTAAGCTAAGCTAAACGTAGCTCAAATGAGCTCCAAAAAAACAAAAAAGCACGAAGCTAGCGGATGGCGGGGTGGTCGGCGTCCGGACGGCCGCTGTCACATCATCACGTCAAGCGGCCAACTCACGTCCGACGTCCGACGGCTGCAAGCCAACGTCCGCCGGATGAAAGAGCTGCTCGCTCATTGGGCGCCATCGCCGGTGACGTCACTCTTTAGACGTCGGCTTCACTTTGTGACGAAAGTGCTGAAAAAAGCTTTTGGGGTTAGTGTGTGTGTTTGATTTTCATCTCCCTACGACGACGTGTACATGTTATTTACCAGATGAACGTCAAAGTTATTCATTTCAAACACTCAGCAGTCACTTCATTAGGAACATCGGATCACGACATGTTCGAACATGGTCGAGTGCATTTGAGTGGCTGATGGTGCAAGCGCTACATTGGCCTGACCCCCCCCCGCGTTCATGTGTCGGCGACGTGGCTTACGTGTCTCGCCCAGGGACTTTTACTGACATTTGACAATATTGTGTTCAATATTTGTCAGCGAGATTTCGTTTTCATTTATTTGGGTGTCCGTTAGCTTTGGATGACGCCGTCGCTATTCTTCCCGGAGTCCGCATCCACCATTGTCATCTTTACATCGCAGTCCGCCATTTGAAAGACCCAACCGAGCAAAGACGACGACAAACTGCTCACAACGACCGCGGCGGCGCTGCGACACTTTCTGTACGGGAGCCGGTTCAAATTCACGGGATTTCCCGAGGAGAGATGAAAGCGCACTTCCTAAAAATGTGTATCGACATGCATTAAAGTGGATCAAAGTATTTGACATGAAGGGAAACACTTATGTGGATCCCATCATCATCAGTTTCGTTTCATCATTATTTCCGCTGACCGTCAGCAGACCGAAGTGGCGGCCGGCTCGATAGGCAAGCGCGTTAAGCACTGCGGTCAAGCCAGCCTCCGCTCGAAAAGTAGCAGTCAAGCCAGCCGCGCCTAATTTTCTTCATACTAGGCATTACGGTAATAGGTCGCCAACTCGCGGCGAAGCCACCTTCAAAATAAAAGCTTCCCAATAATACGGACGTCAGCGCTCTTCGGTTTAGGAATGCAACAAGCAAAGTTAATTTGAATCTTGAAATACATTACATACATACATTCAAAAAAATACTTTATTTGATATCTTAGGACAAATAAATGGTAAAGGGCTCCACTTATATGGCGCTTTATCTCCATCATCACAGTGGCCAAAGCGCTTTACAAAGCCTCACATTCACACACACATTCAGAAACCAATGGGCGACTGCTGCCATGCCCACTGGGAGCAAATTAGGGTTCAGAGTCTTGCCCAAGGACACTTCGACATGCGGACAGTCGGACCAGGCATTCGAACCTGTTCTACCTACTGAGCCAAAGCCACCCCAACATAATCCCATTGGTATCGCAAGACAAGTCCAGATCTGTGTGACAGACCACCAAGGACTCCACGAAAAGAGGTTTGATGAAGATCTGATATTGTATTTCAAAATAAAAATCTCTGAAAACTGCATATGTTGCTTTCATTAGCCCTGACTGAAAAAATCTGTTAAATCTTTTTAACGAGATATCGCAACACCGGTCCAGTTCCAGGGGACACTACACCACCCCAGGTCTCCAACAAAAGAGGTCCCATCAAAATCTGATGGGGCATTTCAAAATAAAAGTCCACTGAAATTGGTGTATTTCACTATCATGATCACGGATTTTAAAAAATTATTTAAAAAAAATCCTTTAGTTATCACAACACCAGACCAGTTCTGGGGGACACTACACCACCCCAGGTCTCCAGCAAAAGAGGTCCCATCAAAATCTGATGGGGCATTTCAAAATAAAAGACTCTTGAAATTGGTGTATTTCACTGCCATTATCAAGGATTTCAAAAATTCTTTAAAAAAAAACCTCCTTATTATCACAACACCAGACCAGTTCTGGGGGACACTACTCCACCCCAGGTCTGCAACAAAAGAGGTCCCATCAAAATCTGATGTGGCATTTCAAAATAAAAGACTCTTGAAATTGGTGTATTTCACTGCCATGATCACGGATTTCAAAAATTCTTTAAAAAAAAACTCCTAGTTGTCACAACACCAGACCAGTTCTGGGGAACACTACACCCCCCCCAGGTCTCCAACAAAACAGGTCCCATCAAAATCTGATGGGGCATTTCAAAATAAAAGTCCTCTGAAATTGGTGTATTTCATTGCCATGATCACGAATTTGAAAAATTCTTTAAAAAAAACCTCCTAGTTATCACAACACCAGACCAGTTCTGGGGGACACTACACCACCCCAGGTCTGCAACAAAACAGGTCCCATCCAAATCTGATGTGGCATTTCAAAATAAAAGTCCACTGAAATTGGTATATTTCACTATCATGATCACGGATTTTAAAAAATTATTTCAAAAAAAATCCCTTAGTTATCACAAGACCAGACCAGTTCTGGGGGACACTACACCACCCCATCCATCCATCCATTCTCTACCGCTTATCCGAGGTCGGGTCGCGGGGGCAGTAGCTTTAGCAGGGACGCCCAGACTTCCCTCTCCCCAGCAACTTCATCCAGCTCTTCCTGGGGGGATCCCGATGCGTTCCCAGGCCAGCCGAAGGATGTCGTCTCTCCAGCGTGTCCTGGATCGTCCTCGTGGTCTCCTCCCGTTGGGACGTGCCCGGAACACCTCACCGGGGAGGCGTCCGGGAGGCATCCGAATCAGATGCCCCAGCCACGTCATCTGGCTCCTCTCGATGTGAAGGAGCAGCGGCTCTACTCTGAGATCCTCTCGGATGACCGAGCTTCTCACCCTATCTCTAAGGGAGATCCCGGACATCCTGCAGACAAAACTCATTTCGGCCGCTTGTATCCTGGATCTCGTTCTTTCTCGTTCTCCTGAATTTGGGATTCAACTTCACGATGAACCCTCCTCTCCAGCACCCCCAAATAGACCTTACCAGGGAGGCTGAGGAGTGTGATCCCCCTGCAGTTGGAACACACCCTCCGGTCCCCTTTCTTAAAAAGGGGTTGACAGGCCTCTGCAACATCGCGGGGACAGTGCCTCTGGATTGGCAGACTGGGGTGGTGGTCCCCCTTTTTAAGAAGGGGGACCAGAGGGTGTGTTCCAACTACAGGGGGATCACATTCCTCAGCCTCCCTAGTAAGGTCTATTCGGGGGTGCTGGAGAGGAGGGTTCACCGTGTCCCAGGACACGGTGGAGAGACTGCGTCTCTCGGCTGGCCTGGGAACGCATCGGGATACCCCCGGAAGAGCTGGATGAAGTTGCTGGGGAGAGGGAAGTCTGGGCGTCCCTGCTAAAGCTACTGCCCCCGCGACCCGACCTCGGATAAGCGGTAGAAAATGGATGGATGGACGGACATCAGATTTGGGTGGGACCACTTTTGTTGGAGACCTGGGGTGGTGTAGTGTCCCCCAGAACTGGACCGGTGTTGCGATATCTCGTTAAAAAGATTTAACAGATTTTTTCAGTCAGGGCTAATGAAAGCAACATATGCAGTTTTCAGAGATTTTTATTTTGAAATACAATATCAGATCTTCATCAAACCTCTTTTCGTGGAGTCCTTGGTGGTCTGTCACACAGATCTGGACTTGTCTTGCGATACCAATGGGATTATGTTGGGGTGGCTTTGGCTCAGTAGGTAGAACAGGTTCGAATGCCTGGTCCGACTGTCCGCATGTCGAAGTGTCCTTGGGCAAGACTCTGAACCCTAATTTGCTCCCAGTGGGCATGGCAGCAGTCGCCCATTGGTTTCTGAATGTGTGTGTGAATGTGAGGCTTTGTAAAGCGCTTTGGCCACTGTGATGATGGAGATAAAGCGCCATATAAGTGGAGCCCTTTACCATTTATTTGTCCTAAGATATCAAATAAAGTATTTTTTTGAATGTATGTATGTAATGTATTTCAAGATTCAACTTAACTTTGCTGGTTGCATCCCTTAACCGAAGAGCGCTGACGTCCGTATTATTGGGAAGCTTTTATTTTGAAGGTGGCTTCGCCGCGAGTTGGCGACCTATTACCGTAATGCCTAGTATGAAGAAAATTAGGGGCGGCTGGCTTGACTGCTACTTTACGAGCGGAGGCTGGCTTGACCGCAGTGTGCTACTGGGGGCGTCTGGAGGAAGTGTGCGTGTGAACAAATGGACAGAGGCGGAGAGAGGAGGCTGGAGGGTGGAGTGGGGGGTGGAACCGGAGAGAGACGGCGCAGTGGAGCAGTGGGAGGACCATCCCCATGCCTGGACTTGCTGCTCTTCTGCAGCGCGCAGCTTCGACTGAAGGAAAGCGTGCCGAGGTAGCGAGTGGCGGTTCAGTGCAACTCTGCGAGGACCAGCCGGCCGACACGCGCGCACACACAAAAAGAAGGCCACTTCAATCCAAGTGCTTGGACTCCATCTTGAGCCAAAAGCGAGGCTGGAATGAGCGAGCTCCATGACGGACACTTTCTCAGCCTTTTCTGCACCTCTGAGTGACAAAGGAGGGCAAAGCAAGACTCTCAAAAGTGCTTCCACGCACCCTGCCAAGGTAAGGCTGAACTTTCCTCTTGTTTTTTTTTTTCCTTCCCCTCTTCCTCACACAGTCAATCATTACCAGCAGCAGGGAGGATTTTAACCTCTGCCTGCTCACAAGGTAATAGTGGAGCACTGTGGGGCACTGTGGGGCACTGTGGAGCACTGTGGAGCTCCCCCACCCCAAACTCATTTCATTTGGCTTGCAAAAGCAAAACGGCGAGATTCCGCCAGTATTTCCATTGGCCCCGCGTCTCACATGCACTCATGTCTGTGTGCGCTCGCTACTTTCTACAGGACGTTCAAAGTGAGCACACTATGAGAACATTTTTTGTATGCCTGGGATGAAATTATGGAAATTATGCGAGACGGCCCGACCGCTAAAAGCAGTTGGTGGGAAACCCGGGGCTCGTGGGCCACGCACGAGCCCGTGGGAGCTTTTGATCCGGCCCATCAGCGCACATAAAACCTAGGGCATTTTGTGAAAATATCAAACCGACAAATGCTGAAAACGTAATTTGTTAGATTGTTTCATGTCAATTTTGTACATTATACAAAACGGAAAAATGTGTGCCAAACCTAATGTGTCACCATCATACATTTTATTGGCTATAAAGGCCAAGGAGTTTTAAGTAACATTTGAACTCATCTGGCTGTCATACAAGTGTAAAAATAAGTTCACCACTCTAAAATAAACTATTCACCATTCGCAGACGTAATGGTGCAGGAACAGAAGTCGATTTGTTGGCTACGTTGTCTTTGCTCATTTTCCATTCTCAATTGATCATAGCATATTTTCTATGAATTTAGTGTGGCCCTGCATAACTCTTGGCTTAAACACTAGTGCAAAAACCACTCTAAAATGAAAGTGAAATCAAGTAAAACTACTCACCACTTGAAGATGAAATGTTTCGGATTGTTCTGATGGTCAATTGAAGTTGTTCAAGTGTATTATTTTTCATGACTTTAGTATGCGCTGGATTTATAAAAAAAAACAAACAAACAACTTTTGCACTGGTCCTTTGCTTCGGTGTGATTTGGTGCAGCTCATAATGTGAAACACATGCAGCCGTTATTGCGGATGACTTAGCCGTCCGTGAGTGTTTTTGCAGCGCCAAAGAAGGAACAAGGCTCTCTCTCTCTCTCTCTCTCTCTCTCTCTCTCTCCTTTTTTTTGTTTTTTTTTTTGCTCTGATCTCCTGGTAGATTGTCTTTGGAGCGCACATCCGCTGTGTCGTACGCGCGGCCCCGAGGCGGCCGTCGTTTTGACGGCACGTACCGGACCACTTCCGTCACGAGCGCGGCGGCGCCAGAAGTCCTCTGCACTTGGAGTGTATCACTTGTCGGCCTTTCCCTGCGTGAAGTTCAATTGAGCCACGCGCCTCCTTCTACACGTCCCCCCGCGCAATATTGCTCTCAGGCGGCAGGTCGTTCCCGATGAAAGGCCGATCTCGTTCCACATGAATCACAGGCCGAGCAAGACGGGAGAAAGACTTTTTAAACTGGCAATGATGGCTTTTGTTGCTGGTTCTATTTTGAAGTGGGAGCAATGTGCGCAGTACATGTACCCTAAGGCAAACAATTGTGTCCGACAAGGGGCTCGTCCAACTGCTGGCTTTGTGATAATGCGACGTATGTTCGACAAACGGAGTCGCCGCCGCTCGGGCGCCGTTCAAGTCAGAGAGGACGGACCGAGAAATGCTTGAGATGAACATGGAGCGAGAGTGGGAATGTAATCCATTTTGGTACACATTCCACCATGACCTCGGGAGAGGAACGGATAATGAAGGAGTACTTTAGTAGCCTTCAGGCTGCATTTCTTCTTCTTTTTTTTTTGCCCAGAGTGAGGCCCGTGTTGTTTTTCTTCCTCTCTGTTCATAAAACAAAGTGCGACAAATACATGTTAGCTTTCCAGCGCTACCCTATAAACTTGCTAAAAATACAAACGTCACCCAACCTGTGGCTTTTTACGGTGTTGTTTATTTCAAATGCGAGCCCGCCTGAGGACACGGCAGGACCAAATTCAGAAATGATCCTGTTGTGTCACTTGAGACACGTTTTCCTGTAGTGTGAAGACATTTGGATGAGCGACGCTATCACAGCTATTGAGGCGGTTATCCGATTTGAAGAGGAGTCAAGAGACGCTTGGAAGCTTTGATCATGTGGAACTAGGAACATGTGATTGTGCTTTTTCGTACATAGATGTTTTTTCTCCAATTCAAACCATCGTTGTGGTCGTCAAGTTGGAGGCGAACCAATGTTTTTGGGGCGTAAGATGACGTGTCGTCGCAATATGTTAGTCTAAAGAGAGCTGACAAGAGTCGATTGCGTGGAATGGATTTGGGATTGTTGGATCTTGGAGGCAAAAGGGAGCGTTGGCTGCATCCTTGCTATGGCAATTTTGGCTCAATACAAGAGCCATTCAGAGAGGAAAAAAATGCCAATCCATAAAATGAGGATTTCTTTATTTTTGTATATCACAGCTATTTAGACACTTGTACACACATAACAACTTCTAACCTTGTTACTGAAGTGAGGGACTTCACCATCCTAAATATCGAACAGGTTTAACATTTGCTATTTTTGGGCCCCGAATGTTTTCTGAGCAGATCGAGGAGCCGGAATCACTTTGAACACGCCACAGCAAAATCGGTCACGATCATGTTTTCGAGGCACGCTCTGACCGGATCGGAGGGTCAATGCTGAAATGGGGCCTGATTTTCAATATGTGCGTGTACGCCACTTGAAGCAAGAGGATCCAAAAAGCTTGTAGGTGCTAATCACGCATTTAAGATGATCAAAGCCAAGTGAAACAGGCAGGCAGGCAGGCAATAAGACATCCTGTGTTTTTATTTGATTTGACTTCTAATTTTGGATTTAAGCCAGAGTTGTGGTCACAAGACCAGCACAGACCACGACAGATACAGCTAACGTTCAAGCCTAACAATCATTTTGGGGGGTTGAAAACTGACCGTGATGTCAAATGATGTCATCTGGCTTGGAATGGTTTGAATGGTTGAAGAAGTGGGGGGATGGGAACCCGTAGATTGCTTTCATATGTCTGCAGGCATGACGTTTGCGGTAGAATTGTAGTTTTCTCGAATTGGGCTAAAATCGGTGCATGACGTAGTCTTCATTGGAATGCTTATATGGTCAAAATATAGGCCTTTCGGGGGGGGGGGTTTGGGATAAGGGACTCGGCCTCCTTTGCTTTGGCATATTTAGATCAAGTTTTCCCGAGTTGGTTGGGTAAAAACGTTTGCAGCGAAATCTCGGTGGGGGTTGCATAGGCGGATGCGAGCGCAAGCAACTTTTCTTTTTGCTGTAATAAATGATTGTCGGCTGTGCATACAGTCAATGTGCGATATTCTTCTTCGGTTCCTACCACGAAACCTGAATTTGTACCCAAGTCTGAATGTGCCGGAACGGACGCAGAAATAACTTCAGAATTACGATCAATATTTTTATGAAAAACACTCAAGGCCATAAATATCAAACAATCAAATGAAAACCAGTAAACAAGGCAGCAAGCGAGCATTACTTCTTATTCCCACTGAACAAATGAGTTCAAATGTGCTGTTAAAAGCTTCAAAAATGATATAATCACAGAAAATATTCGCATGAAAATCACGTCTCATTGTAAACCGAGGAAGCCCTTTATTTTCTGAACTTCGTGTCGGAACCGAGCCCTGCTTGCACCTCGCTCGCGGCCCCAAAACGTCCACTTTAATATTCAAAATGAAAGCCTCACTGGATTGCATTGGAATCAAACTCATCACTAGCACATTATGTAAGACGTTTCTTCTTGCCTCGAGCTCGTTTTCTCCGTCATCCTCCGCGGCTGGTTTCCAAAAAAAACCCCCCCAAAAAAACCAAATTCAAGTATGTGGAAGCAGTCCGCTGCAAGGATGAGCACATTGCCATCACTGATGGAAAAGCCAGCCCGGTAGCCCGGTAGCCCGGTAGCCCGGTAGCCCGGTAGCCCGGTAGCCCGGTAGCCCGGTAGCCCGGTAGCCCGTCGACGCATGTAGCAACCGGCAAAGTCAGACGCAAACAAACATCGGCGTGATTCAATCCGGTATGCAACGTTTTTGCCAACTGTTGTCATCACAATGAAGTCCCAAAAATGAAAAGGACCATTGCAATGGCCGTGCTTCAACCCGTATTGCCCAAGTTTCGGAATGTGAACTTTCCCCTCCCTCACCCTCACATTGCAGCCGCCCGTGTGCAATATTCCATCCTAAAATGCTGGCCAGGTGACGGGTGTGACTGCTCAAATAAAGGTACCGGATGTCAACTCTCCACTTTTAAAAGGCGTCCGTCCCTTTTACCAATAAGCACTTTTTGGCGCATGCAATGAGGATCATGCACCCACCTCGTCCAAACTCTTCCCTGCAGGGGTAAGAGATTTTGTGAGCGAGACACACCCTAATCCCCCAAACATCCTGACCTTAATAAACCTGTCGCAGCTTGTTCACAGTTGTTCATATCTAATCGGCTTTTTCAAATGTTTCTTTTGTTTGTCAGAGTTGCAAGGACCTCTACCTCGCCCGGATCCTGCGCCAGCCCACCTCTCACAGTACCATGGGTGGCCTTGGGATTTGAGCTCCGTGCCACTGCTTATTCTACCTTTTGTGAGCTAAGGTTGTGCCTCATACCGCAACAAAAGCAGTCGGCGCAAATTAAGGAGCAATTATCTTTAGTGCGTGCCGGGGCGAGTCGCTCACGTCGGCTCCAATGATGAACGGGAGACGTGGTCTTGGATAAGGCGCATAACGTACTGTTCGCTACGGAATCGTTGACTGACAGTCAATTTTATGATTTGCTTTCTCACTGCTTAGTTGTACAGCGGTTGGATGATCCCTTTTTAACTTGTGCATGCTAAACAACGGGATATTGGATGGATTTGGAAACTTTAGAGGCGCTTGTAGAGGCACTCGGTTACCTTCTATACTTGGTAGAGTCGACTTGCGGCATAAAACAGCCAAATCTCCTCCAACACAGAGTTGGGGCACCCCTATCAATTCCATGTTTCATGTTGATTTGGACAGAATAAGCAATGCCAGCGCAATTCAATCTTCATAGTTGAATCTTGTGCGAGTTGTGGCAAACTAGGAAACGTCGTCAAATGCCTATCCCGAGTTCGCAGAAGAGGAAAAACTTGTACTTTAACGTTAGACACATTCTCGAACGTTGCATTGACCAAGAAAGAAAAGAAAGGTCTTTGACGGTGGAACCGATAGATGCCCTGCGATTGGCTGGCGACCAGTCCGGGGCGTACCCCGCCTCTGGCCGGGATAGGCTCCGGCTCGCCCGCGACCCACGTGAGGAGAAGATGAATGAATGGATGAATTTCTTCTTCCACATCCAGACATATGCATATGCAGTAGGTGGGCATCGAACTTGATCTTTTCAAATCATTTTTCCGGATGTGATCGACACACCAAATAAACAAAGACTGGTTAAGACACAGAGGTTAAGTGTCGGTTAGATTCCAATCTAATCTTCAGCTAGCAAAGCACTTTGACACATCTAAAGCGGTCCAAAGACACGCCCCCCCCCCGCCGTCCCTGCCCCGGAGATCGACGGAGCCCAACTACTGGCCTGCCCGTTCATTCATTTCCCACCAGTCAACATTTTTTTTTGCCTGGAGCCTCGAGCAAAATCGGCTAAGCCTCCCTTTCGTTTTACCAATCCCCGAGGACGTCTCGGCCGGGCTTCCGCGCGCGCGCGCACACACTCACCGAACACCCTGCTCTGTGCGTCCCCCGTTGCGATGACCTCTTCAGACACACGGCCTCTTTCATTCCGCTCGGCTGAAACGCGCCTGCTCCGCGGCTCCCTCTCGGGCCCCCTTCGGAGTGCCGTGCCGGGATGTAGCCTGCGGTCATTTCACAATTGACTGTCAGGCACGTTCTTGACTGTCAATAGTTTCATCACTGCTAACCATCAGAGTCAGAGGGTTACGCGAGAAGGAGGATGATATCGTTTAGCCTCGTTTGGCAATGCTAAACTGTTTGCATGCTTATTTTTGGATCAAAGTCCCAATTGTCATTTATCAAGAAATGCCACTGGCACCAAGTGATTTATGATGTCATCTCTGTCATTAAAACGTTAGCTATAGTAGACTTGAGCCAGATGCCGTATTTCGGGAATCGAGCAGAATCCTTGCATCTCCAAGATCGTGACTTTTCAGGAAACCCCCCCCCCCCCCCCCCCAAAAAAAAACACCACGTATGCATGGACAAAGAAAGCACGCCACTTTCAACACATTTGTAAAAATACATACATACAATAAATAACAGACCCATGTGGTGACTGACCAAGGGTAAAGATTTGTGAAGAAATATAACATTGAAGAAATTTGGACATATGATGTTTCCGCCTGACAGTGACTTTATTTGTAAGCAAATGGAAACCAAAGGGAGTGCACTACTCGGCTGTAACCAGCAGAGGCGCTGTTGAGGCAGTCGCGATTATTGTAGGTTTGCAAGAACGACATGATATCAGCTCAGGCCTACATCCAAGCGACGTCAATTCATATGGGTGACATTATTCTACATTTCCCATGACACTTTGGGGAAATAAGGGTGATGGGAAGTTGTAATAAATTCAACGTGTATTAAGCATGACAGGTGTTTCTTTCACTGTGTGACCGGAACATTTTTTGCCAGTGCTTTTTCTGACAAAGGTCCCATTTATCTATGAATGAAGTAGACCGACCAGGAAGTCCATCGTAATGAGCTCAGAACGACACGTCATCCACTCAGGCCGTCGTGTTTCGACTGGAGCTGTGTTTCCCCATGTTCTTGTTGTCATGTCACTGTCACTGTCACCGGTACCGGTACCGGTACCGGTCTCTTTGCAGCGGAGATGAGTGGTTTTAATCTTTCAAAATAAACAAGCCTATACGTTGCTGATTCGTGGCGCTAAACCGACGACCGTTACTGTGCAAACACACCCGCTCTCTCCACTGAGGTCATTCTCCGAGTATATCGGCGGGAAACTCGGGCACAGTGACAAGCGCTGAGGACTTTGCCCGTTAAATATTGACTCGAGTAAAGTCACCTGTGGCAAGTGGCTCGAAGGCCGCCCACTCACCCGTATCTTTCCACAGGAGGGCCCCACCTTCGACATGGAGGAGGGATACGAGCTGGACCTGACGTACATCACGGAGCGCATCATTGCCGTGTCCTTCCCCCGGGGATGCCTGGAAGAGATCTACGCTCACAACCTGAAGGATGTCACTCGAATGCTCAAGTCCAAGCATGCGGACAATTACCTGGTCAGCGCCATGGCGCCTACAGTCTGTCGTTGCTGTTGTGGCCACATGTCAAAGTGCACGCGGCATTGATGTCACTGTTGCATGGATCGATTTTTGTCATGCTGAGCTCATCTGTGCTTGAGCTATTTAGACAATCAATGCACAAAAAGAACATGCCGATTGACTCAGTGCCCGTGTTTTTCTCAGATTATCAACCTGTCGGAGAAAAGACACGACCTGTCAAGAATGAATCCAAAGGTACATTTGGGGCAGATGTGTCTATATAAGGACATTACATTAATGAACTCGTTTTTTTCATACAAATATTTACCGTATGACTTTTCTCCGCTGCATTAGTGTAGCGTAGCGATAGACCGCATGCAGTGTGTTCCTACTCGCGTACAAATTTGTCAAATACGTCACCGCCGAAGACCCTCTCTATCTGTCCGAAAATAAAAAAATCAAGCAGGCTCAACAATCATGTTTTATCACGTTGGCCAAAAGAACTTAAAATAAAATAGATAAGAAATCCAAAAATAAGTGTCGGAAGTCACATTCGTATGTTCACGATGTTAATGTTCATATGTAATGTTTTTCAATTGCCAATGAAGATAAACAGGGTAGGGTTTGATTTGATTTATTTATTTAAAAAAAAAAAAAAATGATACACAATATAGATCCTCTACAAAGACCAAACGTCCTTTGTTGTACTTGGTCATTCAAACTTTGAGAATTGTATTTGATGGATTCATATTGCATTGTTGTGCGTTTTTAGACCCTGGATACGGGCTGGCCCGACATGCACGCGCCGCCTCTCGATAAGATCTGCACCATCTGCAAAGCCATGGAGAGCTGGCTCAATGCGGACCCGCTCCACGTCGTGGTTATCCACTGCAGGGTAAGCGTTCGCACGTTGTTGTTGTTGTTGTTTTCTCGTAAAATGGCAACGAAAAACGGTTCTTTTCCTCAGCGCGCAGAACACGAAAGCGGCCTGACGTTTAAAGCGGGGATGCTGTATTCAGCCTTGCAGTTGGCACCGAAGTAGAAAATGTTACATTGTGCGCACGTTGGGGCTTATCGCGTTCACACCGGTATTTTTCATCATCGGACCAAAAGTTGCCCAACGTAAAAATACGTCAACGAGACACTTCTTCTGATTTACAGTTTCAAGTCTTTTATCTTTTCACTATTACTGTTCATTTATTATTTAATATCATGCTATTATTGAATATATTTATACCCAAGTATGATCTTAAAGAATGTAAATATTGCCCGTGTGATGGCGACTGTTCTATTGTCATTAATTTCAATGGTTAAAAGTGTTTTGAAATCCGAACTACGCATCGCAGAGCGGATTTTGTTTGACTTTGAAGGATTGGCTTAATGAAGAATATTTCGATGTTGTGCTTAACATTATTCATCGTCTCCTGTCCTTCTGTTTCCTAGGGCGGCAAAGGGCGAATTGGTGTTGTCATTTCATCCTTTGTGAATTTCACAGATGTATCAGCCAGGTAAAGGCTCATGTGTCTATAATGTCCACGTTTGTGTTCTACACAGCGAACAAAGCGCAACAATGCATCGTGACTCATTCGACCGACCGCAAAATAAGTCAACTCGTGTAATTCGAGGTCAATGTGATTCAGAGGCTGACAAAGAGAAAACAAGGAAAAGTGATGAATCACCCCATGCAGAATGACATGAGTCAGCTCAAGAGTGAGACAAGTAGTGAGTGTAACAGCTGCCGGCAGGCACGGTGTCACTTTCACGACATCCGTGTATCTTCCACAGACCCTGTAAAAAAATTGCCGCATCAGAGTCCAACCTGAAAACATTTACCCACCTTTGCCTTTTACACAGAACTCAGAAAAGCAGGATATTGCCCCTCGCATACAGGGGCATGGCATCCCGGAACCCCAAAATTTGCTACGTGATGACCTCGGTGCCAGCATCCGTGTGAGGTCTAAAATAGTGGATGGACATAGAGTGAGCGAAAGGCTTATCCGGGCACGACGGAAGACCATTCCACGCAGGCATCATCCTGCCTCTGTTACGATTCTGATACTACCGCCTCGTCAGCCTCAGTCCGTGCCGTTCCAGAACATTCAAAAGGTGACAACGAGGCAGTGTGAAAGAGGCTAGGCGTTAAACTTCACATTCCTGTCCCACTGTGGAATACGCTTACACAGAGACAGTGTCAGACTTTTGGTATGGATATACGTAGTACTCCCTCCCCAGGTGGCGCTTGGCCGGGTCAACTTTGTGCCCCCATTCTGAGTCGCTGCCAGTTATACAAAACAGCCAAACTGGCACTGCAGGGCACACCTCTGTTATGACTACGATACTACCCCCAAAGGCGGAAAATTGCCCTCCCCAATCCTTGTTGTTGTTGTTTATACAGAACAATGAAACAGAAGGTTCTCACCCATGTCTCGGCATTGCGGGACACGCAGCTTTGATACTATTTCCTAAAAGGGAAAATTGCCCATTTCTTCCCTCCATCCCATCTCGGTGCTGCACGGAAAAAAACTACCAGTTTTGCGAAAGGGGCTTCATGTGTTATACCACCATGCACTGTAGTCCCTTTCAGCACACGCCACCCTTTCTGTTTCCGACTTCCGCCCCTTTTACACTTCCTGTAAAAGTTGTCATTTTGACCCTGTTTGAAATGAACCACCATTTCCACCGGTGCTAAGTCGCCGGTATATGAAAACCTTAAATGGGTTCCGTACAAAAGGCAGAGGTGCATCGAAGCGGCTATTTTGCAAAATCTCAGTGTGAAAGTCCCATAAGGAGGACGCAGCCGGGAAGGTGAACGTGAAAGACGAGGCCTAAAAAAAGAGAGTCAGAGGAAGACAATGCATCAGATTTGCAATAGAATAGATTTGCGTAGGGGGGTTTGGGGGGGAGGCACGAGGGTCAGGCTGAAAAGGCCCCCAACGCTTGTTGGTTTTAGGGATGCCTGAATGGCAGAGTTGTGCACACACTCCCTCCTCTCCGCCTCCCTGTTTACTTAAAGCTGCCATTCTCTTCCTCTCTGCGGGAATCCCTCGTCCCTCGGCTTACTTTCACTCTTTGCCATTATGCGTGTGTATGCATGTGTGTCTGTGTTGACCTTGTGCAAGTCAGGGTTAACGCACGTTAATTACAGGGGCGGCACAAGTTGTATCTCTCTGAGTCATCGTTGCTGGAAGTGTTTAATCAATTGACGCTAACCCTCGCCACCCTGTCTTGCTTCAAAGTGCTGATCAGGCATTGGACCGCTTCGCCATGAGGAAATACTACGATGATAAGGTGTCTGCTCTCATGACGCCTTCACAGAAACGGTAAGAACCAAAACTACTTTTGGTGTAGTAACTCAACTATTTGGGACATGTCTCCTCTGACTTTGGACTTTTTCTTACATTGAAAGTAACACAAATATAGAATGAAGCAAACACAACCTGCCATTAATTGCTCAGTCAGTGGACATGAACCAAACATAATTTGTAAACATTATTATTAGCTTCTATAAATAACTAACCTAGCAACGATTCAATTGAAGTAATAATCAAGCTATGAACAGGACTAATATCAGATTAATACAGCATAACTATACAATTCTGCCAAAATGAAGCTAGAAGAATCAAATGAATCTTAACAATGATGCTAAAACAGCCTACGTGCCCCAAAAAATAATACTTCTGTCATGCTACTTGAAGCTAACATATGTATAAAAGCTACCAACACAACAACCATGAAATTAACATAACCATTTAGCGATCAATACTACTATCAAATGTCGCTTATGATCAAGCTAGAAGAAGTATCAAATGAAGCTAACACAATCTGTGTGCCAAAAAAATGCTCAGTTGGGGCACTTGAGGCTAAAATAGCTATCGAAGGAAAATCGCAGTCATCAAAATAGCTATCACACTAAGTGTCAAATACAGAAGCTAACACGGTAGCTACTGCAATCAACATGTGAGAAATTAACATAACTTTCATTAAAGCTAATAATGGAAATTAAAAAAAACTACAACAAAAAAAAAACATACCCACATAATGGTAGCTTAAGACGGAATGCTAATGTCAAAGCTGTCGCAACAATGACATGAGGGTTGCTAATAGTCAAGTTAACACACTCTACAAGCCCAATTCCAATGAAGTTGGGACGTTGTGCTAAACAGAAATCAAAACACAATACAGTGATTTGCAAATCATGTTCAACCTATATTGAATTGAATACACGACAAAGACAAGATATTGAATGTTCAAACGGATCAACTTGATTGTTTTGAGCAAATAATCATGAACTTGGAATTTGACTTGGAATGGAACACGGTCCAAAAAAGGCTCATGTTGACCACTGTGTTACGTCTCACCTTTTCATTTAACAACATTCAAGAAACGTTTGGGAACGGAGGACACTCATTGTTGAAGCGTCGTCGGTGGAATTCTTTCCCATTCTTGCTCGATGTACAGCTTCAGCCGTTCAACAGTCCGGGGCCTCCGTTGTCGTATTTCACGCTTCATAATGCGCCACACATTTTCAATGGGAGACGGGTCTGGACTGCAGGCAGGCCAGTCTAGTAGTACCCGCACTCTTTTACTACCAAGCCACGCTGTTGTAATACGTGCAGAGTGTGGTTTGGCATTGTCTTGCTGAAATAAGCAGGGGCGTCCACGAAAAAGATGTCGCTTGGATGGCAGCGTATGTTTCTCCAAAACCTGTATGTACCTTTCAGCATGAATGGTGCCTTCACAGATGTGTAAGTTACCCATGCCGTTGGCACTAACACAGCCCCATACCATCACAGATGCTGGCTTTTGAACTTTGCGTCCATAACAGTCCGGATGGTTCTTTTCTTCTTTGGCCCGGAGGACACGACGTCCACAATTTCCAAAAACAATTTGAAATGTGGACTCGTCTGGCCACAGAACACTTTTCCACTTTGCATCAGTCCATCTTAGATGAGCTCGGGCCCAGAGAAGCCGGCGGTGTCGTTGATAAATGGCTTTTGCTTTGCATAGTAGAGTGTCAAGTTGCACTTACGGATGTAGCGCCGAACTGAATTTCCTGACATTGGTTTTCTGAAGTGTTCCTGAGCCCATGCGGTGATATCCTTTCCACATTGATATCGGTTTTTGATGCAGTGCCGCCCGGGGGATCGAAGGTCACGGGCATTCAATGTTGGTTTTCGGCCTTGCCGCTTCCTCCAGATTCTCTGCACCTTTTGATGATATTATGGACCGTAGATGATGAAATCCCTCAATTCCTTGCAATTGTACGTTGAGGAACGTTGTCCTTAAACTGTTGGACTATTTTCTCCCGCACTTGTTGACAAAGAGGTGAATCTTTGCTTGTGAACGACTGAGCAATTCAGGGAAGCAATCATGGCGCCCACCTGTTCCCGATGAGCCTGTTCACCTGCGGGATGTTTGATGAGCATTCCTCAACTTTCTCAGTCTTTTTTGCCACCTCTCCCAACTATGACTTGCAACGCGTTGCAGTCATCAAATTCCAAGTTCATGATTATTTGCTAAAAACAATCAAGTTGATCAGTTTGAACATTCAAAATCTTGTCCTTGTAGTGTATTCAATGAAATCTAGGTTGACCGTGATTTGCAAATGATTGTATTCTGTTGAACACAACGTCCCAACTTCATTGGAATTGGGCTTGTGTTTGACCAAGTTGCCAATAGCAGTATTTTGCTACCAGTTTTGCAAGATTTGTACTAAAGTAGCCAATTTGAATAATCAATCATTTGTAGAAGAAGAAAATGTTGATGACTTGTAAGTTTGAGTAACTGTTTCAACAAGAGGAAGATATAAATATGCAAACAATAAGTCATTTTTCAAACTTTCCCAAATTGACAGTCCAACTTTGATCAATCTCTGCGTGTTTTTAGGTACGTTTGGATCCTCAACAGCCTCCTAAGCGGATCCATGAAGATCAATGCCTCCCCTTTATTCTTGCACTGCGTCATCCTCCACGGAATCCCCAACTTTGAGTCCTCTGGAGGTTAAAAGCCTTTTTGTTTACCGCCACACACAGCTGCAGCGCCTCGAAAAGAGCGTTAGAAAGAATTCAGACGTGACCACATCAGAGTCTTTTGCACACGCATGCACATGCTCAGACACAGGCAGTCTTTAAAGCAGGGGAAATTGATGGCCTTTGGCTCTAATACAGACTGCAAGAGCGCTTCATCCGGCCTGCAATGCAATGCAAAAAAGAAAAGTAAGATTTCAACACTTGTAAGTTGTCGTACTTGTAAGTGTAAAAATAAGTTAACCGCTGTAAAACAAAACGATTCAACATAACAGAGTGAACAAAATTCAGTTTGTTGGCAACGTCGATGGTTCTTTTCATGCTAGTTGTTAGCCATTATCCTTTTGGTCCCACACTTTGGCGTACGTTTAAATGTCATGTGACTAGTTACCTTTTGAAAATGAACCCATACACCCAATAAAGCAGCCCATTTTTGCATTTCAAATATCATGAACGTCATAATTCCCGCAAATCCATGTATTTCTTTTCCAGTATGTCGACCGTATGTCAAGGTCTACCAGGGAATGCAAGCGGTGTATTCATCAGGAATCTAGTAAGTAGCGCCGTCACACTACTTTTATTCCGAATTTGGACTTCATTAGTGTGAGTCCTCCTTTTTCCTTGACAGTCACATCGGTCCAGGCCACAGGGGGCGGATCTGCGTCACTCTGGAGCCTGCCCAGCTTCTCAAAGGGGACATTATGGTAAGAAGAAAAATAAATATACCCCAATGACATCAGCGTCACTGTATTTTCTTTTTTTCCCATTTTAGATGAAATGTTACCACAAGAGTGAAGTTTCTTCCGAGCGTGACGTGATTTTCCAGCTGCAGTTCCACACGGGAGCAGTGCAGGGCTACAAGCTGATGTTCGATAAAGAGGACATGGAGGCCGCCAACAAAGGTTAAACAAAACAAAACAAAACAGCAGGTCTTGACTCGTCTGCTTTTTCAAAGAGCACACCGTGTTTAAGTTACACATTTTGGCAATTTAAGACCAATAATCTTGAAAAGCAACAACAATTCCAATCGCAGAACATTCCCTCATCATTCCCAATGACATCCTTGTCTTGTATTTCAGATCCTAGATTTCCAGAGTACGGCAAAGTGGAGGTGTTTTTTTCTGAGGGACCGGAAAAGATTCCTGGTAAATAGAACTCAATCAAAAAAGGAATGATGCTGTTTGAGTTGAAATTTGTTCTAATTATAAAACAATCACTCCCATAGGAACCACTATAAAGTGAATTAGTGTGTTGGTCAAACTAGTCTGTCACCATCATTACAAACTTTAGTAACACTACAGGAAATGAGTTTATATATATATATATATATATGTTTTTTTTTGAAGTAGAATTTCCTTGCTCGCCCAATAGGTATATTGCTATCACATACAGGCAATCTTAACATTCCTAACGGCCATAGATCTCAATAATAAGAAGAATAAAATACAATAAGAATCAAAAGAAGTGAAACAACTCACCATTTTGATGATGCCCGATGGTCACAACATGCGGAGGGAACAGTCAAGTCTAGCTTCTTTTTCTTCTTCATCTTCTCATCTTATTTTCGGACAGTCCAGTTGCCCTGTGGCACTTTCTTTTCTCAAAGTCCAGTTCTGGTCCTACACCGAACTTCTGAATCGGGAGACGAATACACAACATGCTATAAGAACTTGTCGAACACAAATGTCCATTTTTATTTTGGAACTGTCATGTCTGGTCTCATGTTTTAAAAATCGGTTAAGGTCTTACAGATCTTCACATGTAGCCGGCGTAACTGTCACAGTGCAAAGAGAAGTTAACCTCTGGAAAATAAAACCAAATACAAATGCATGTACGTTACGGAGAGGGAAGGGGAAAGTGTTGCTAGAGCGATACGGTTGCCGGTGACCCTTTTCTAGGGTTATTTTTTTACCCGAGGTGAAGGAGTCCTTCTGTGGTGAAGAACACGAAAGACAAAGACAAAAACGAAACACACTTGTGCGGTTCATATTTTCCCTTGCTAAGCTGGAGTCTCAGCGGATTTGTGACGGTACCCATGCTGTTGAACTCCAATTTTTGTTTGACTTTTGGAAAAAACAACTTTTCCAGATCCTCTTTTTCCCCACAAATTTTCAAAACCCCTTTTGGTCACTAGTTAACACAGAGGGACATGCTGTACGAAAAACAGACACTCCCCCCTCGTGCCACCTTGTTCAGCCCCCCTAGGGGGAGAAAGGATGTGGGATGTTGCAGAGGGGAAATGGCAAATGTAGTGCTAAATGTGTGCTGACAGAGCGGTAGAAAGCCCCAGCATGTGCTTCCTCAGAGCCCTGATGGAGACAAAGTGTGTTTGTGTCACTACAAACAACACAAATTGGAAGTTTGTGTTTTCATCATTGGATTGTGCAAATGTCACAGGCGGTAGGACATTCCGCCCATATTGCCCATTTCTAGCATTTAAACCAATACTGTAGTCCAAAATAAATCAATACATGACGTGCTTAATCCCTTTAGATGAGGCGATTTATGGTGCCAGTTTGAGTAGGCAAATCTGAATTGCAGCATGGAACAGTGCATGGAAGGGTCGTCTCGCTCCAAGCAAATGTGATATGCATATTTTTTATTAAGATGTCCAAGATCAATCTGTTGAACATGAGAGTTACACACATGGATGATAGATATGAATGCAGTTGGATTTGATGTCTTTTGCATCGCTCTCCATAAGTTATGATGGCACAAGTTGTACTTATTACTAGATTTGATGTTTCTTTTGGCCTCAGGTGCTGACAGATGGCATAACGGCGTGGATGTTACTGTGGACTACAACACCGCTGACCCCCTGATCCGCTGGGACTCCTACCAGAACATGTGTGATGCTGAAGGTACTGTCGTAAGGGAGTTGTTCTCTGTACACGTACCTTCTTCATCAAATATCTGCTTTCCGGTTTTGTGAATGCTAATAGACACACATTAGAAAGTTACTACGCACCCAAAAAAATCCAACCAAAAGAAAAACAAGCATGGCATTAATGGGGCCGAGTGACACGCAATAGAGTCCAGCATTAGGTTCCCCTCCCCGAGTAAATAGGAACTCACCATTGTTTGTATCAGAGGTTATCCGGCACAATTGCGATTTGGAGTTAGCTCGCGAGCTGTGCCTCCGTCTCTCTTCCTTTTTGATAGTCCGCTGGCGTGGCTGCTAAAGAGTGCCTCGTTGTCAGCCATGAGTGTGCACATCGTCACTAAGAGAAAGGCGGACTTGCCAGTAGCATATTGTCGGGGCTACAGGGCACTGTTTGAGTTTAATAGTCTTAACAGCTTCGGGAAAGAAGCTGTTCCTTAGCCTGGCGGTCCTGCACCGGATGCTCCGTAGCCTCCTGCCCAAGGGGGGCGGATGGAAGAGAGAGTGTGCAGGATGGGTTGTGTCTTCTTCAGCTACTGGTCAGGATGTGTGTAGTGGTGGGGAGGCTGGCCCCCACAATCCTCGAGCAGCCTTTACAGTCCTTTGTAGTGCCTTCCTCTCTGCAGTTGAGCAGCTGCTGCGCAACACCGTCATGCTGGTGCTGAGGACGCGCCTGCATCACCGCTTACTGTAGTGCCGAAACAAGACTTAGAAAAGATGGGCAGAAGAGAAAAACGGACTTGTCGTGCAATGGCTTCGATAAGATAGAGGGAAGAGTGAGGAGTGTTGTTGTACGTGAGCGCCGGCTTCAAAGGCAGCGACTTTAGTTCTCAGGACTGTTCCATTAAATGAATAGGCGCGCTTTAACCATCGCACACCCTCAGTAGCGCCCCGGCAGTCGGAGACGCTGGCGGCGTGCTGTCGTTTCTGTGGTCAGCGCTCTCCACGCAACCGCGCCGTTCACGACGGCTTCCCAGAATAGATGCAGATCCACCCATTCCCGTGATTCACTGGCTGCTTTTATGAAAGTTTGATGAAAATGAGCTGTGTTCACATGGACATTTATGCCTCAATAAAAAAGAGCAGACATGAGCAGAGCCGCAACTTGATATTTACAGCCCTGCTTTCTCATGTAAACACCACATCCGAGCGGGACTTTGTGGGAATTCTACATCTTCTTCCCGGCAGCCTGGTAGAAATGGCGTCCCCTTCCCTGACAGCCTCCACAGTGATGCAGTCCAAGGAAGTCTCCAAACTCTTTGCTACAAAAGTGCTAAGATTGTGTGTTAAGGCGGGGTGGGGGGGCTAACTCATTTGCTTCAATGGCTTTTGTTTTTCCCTCAGTCAGTAACGGTGTGTGTTTATCCCTACGTGTGAATTAAGAGTGGGATTTAAAAGCGTCCCGGAGAGGGTGTTTACTGACAAAACGCCAACAGCTGGAAACGTTTGGAAGTTGGTTATTAAAGGAGAAATAGTGAATACGTACATTTTTATCACATACTATAATCTTGCAGAAAGTTAATATTTCAAGATGTCCGTCTGCCTGTCACGTCACTGGCAGTGGCAATTAAATATATATAATTTTGGTGATGGTTAAAGTTGAGATGAGGAGTTGTTCTTGACTTTTCTCAGCGGATCCTTAGCTGACACCATTGTTAGGAAACAAGGGATGTGCGATTAATTGATTGTTTTCAAGATTGAGAATGAATTTTGTATGTAAACAGACCAAAGAGACCACAAAAACACATTTACGCTTTCTTTCGTAATGTTCTGAGAATGAGCTGGAATTTGAATACGAAAATCACAAATATGAAGCGTTCCCTGCCCAGAACAGTTAAAGATCATACAAATGACTCTTGCTTTACAACTGTGCAAGGCTTTCATCATTTACTTGCTACTTTGCCATTTTGAGTAGTTGCTGTGTAGAAGAATCATCATTCTAGTTCAGAGTCTTGCCTCCACGTTTTGACACTCTGGAAGCTGGAATTGTTGGAATTTAGGAACAGAGGAAAGCCATTTGTTAATTGCGCAGTCTTCCAAAAAGCTCGCTATATTACACTTGTGGTGGATCATTTAGGGACCAACCACAGGCTACAAAGGCTACATGCGAGGACCCCGGGACCCACAGTTTGAAATAGAGAATAATTAGATCGACCCACTTCCGCACAAGTCAAAGCAAGCACGTTATCTTTCCAAATCCCCTTCAAGAACACACAAATCCTCTCTTGATCATAATTATGTATTATGGCATGTGCATATCAGCACATGATTGAGTAATTGAGGAGTAAAGTTTTCGACAGCGCATGTCCTCGTTAGGGTTGAACTGGCGCCTATTGCATCTGATTTTGAGCGCGAGGCTCGGTACATTTAACATTTTTCTATTATCTATTCAATTTACCGCTTTCACTCAAATACATATAAAATACACATTTTTTGACCTTTTATCCTTAATTAGACAGCCCAACTTTTAAACAACACCCAGTCGTATGTACACATCGTGCTATCAGAACAAAACGCAATGACCCATGTGACCACTGGATGTTTTTGACTCACTGTCCACAAGCCAACAAAGAAGAGCGACACCAGAGAATCAGTGCTCTAGAATTTGCTGTCTATGTAAACGTGAGTCTTGGCCATATTTCTGTTTCTGGAGGATATTGTACATAGAAGATGGTAGGAATGTGATTGAATGACACGCAAGTGGGAGGAGGAACAAGCAGGCTGCCATTTCTTGTGAAGAGTGGAAGGCAAGTGCTTTAATTAAAGAGTGAAAATTCTGCAGGGAGGAATGTTGTTTTCATTCTACGATTCATTCTGGGCCAGCCTCTACCCCCCCAAAAAAAACGTGGCGTAGTCCCTCCGATGCAGGGCAAGAGGTCTGGTTACTGCCTCTCCCCTGACCCGCCCCCTTCCCCTAAGCTCCGCCTCATGCGTTTACATTCCTCTGCCCTTATTTGGAGATGTCAAGCCCCCCCCCCCACCTTTTACACTCCCTGTGTGGAGTGCAAACACTCTCACCTTCTCAGCGGAGAAACAAGTCACTCCAGCGATTTGACCCTGAACGTTTTCCGGCGGGGAAAAAGCCTTGTCTGCTGCTGAGTCCCTGCATGGCCTCTGCTCCTCATCAACTTCCCAGAAGATGTGGCTTCCATTCTGTGCTCACCTGCACGTTGCGGAAAAGGTAGGAGTATCTGGTGTGGGGAAATGACAGGCGAGTGACGGTCAGCACGGAAGGGGGAATCATCTGCCTTTAAAGTAGTTTGCACCATGCTCGGAATGTTACGAGAGGGATTTACTGGAAAGCTGCGGGTGGAGCTGCTCGGAAAGGCCGGATGCACGTTCCCGCCGGTTTGTGCATGTGGGGGGTAAGTCATACATACTGGAGGAGGAGGGAGAGCATTATAATGTGTGTCTGGTATTTAGATTTTCTAGTCAGGGTGTGAAGTAAAAGGCTTGAACTTAAGGCGGTAGATCCAGTGAGAAGCGCGGTTTCAGTTTCCTCTGTGGAATCATCAAGTTAAACCGACAGTGAGACAGAATTCTTCGAATATCGCGCCTGACGTCTCCGCTGTGATGGATGGCGACTCGGCCCGGCCACAAATGACTGACCTCCTGTGCTTCTCGAGGATTAAAGAGGTTGTTTAGACATATGCCAAAGGTCAAGGGGGCAGTCGGTGGGGAGAAGGGTTAGCTTGATCGGAGCAGGGAGAGGAATGCAGGGGTCAAAACTCTCAAGATGTGCAGCCGTCTAACACACAGAACCCACTCGGGGTCTGTTATACAATCTGAGCATTGGAGGCAAGGAGTTGTCGTGGCAACATTTCCCAAAAAGATTCATCGGTGTTGCAAAAAGTCATAAACCGGTTGACGATTATGCAATTATTACACAATAAGACAGTTCATAAAAATTCCATGACATATGGATGGATTCTTCCATCGTGTGCTAGCAACTTTTTCCGAGAACCATTCACACTCTTGGATTCGCACCATCACTGAGTTTAAAACTAAAGTCAGGCTGAGTGAAACACACCGTCGGTGAACCTGCAATAATTATGGAATTGCTAAAAACAGCAAGTGTTCCTCTGACCAGTTATTTATATAGCCAGCACCTTGCATATTAGAAATAATGTAAAATTACTTAAAGTACAAAGTCAGGAAAGTTGCTGTAGTGTACAGTTGTGTTATGAAGTGCATTCAAACATTTGGCATTTATACCCTAAGACTTTTGTTTTGTTTCTTCTGTTACAGCACCGCGCTCTCAAGGCCTAAGCCAGGACAAAGCAGCTCCCAAGAAGACCCCCAACGGAGGAGATACCACGCTGGGTCTGGCAGCCTGCACGACCTCCGCCACCTCCAGCCCCGACCACAGCGATCACGCCCTTTCTGTCAGCAGCGACTCGGGCCTGTCTAGCACCTCGATCTGGGCAGACAGACCCACACCTTCGTCCACCTCCGTGACCTCAGTCACCGTCCGCTCCAACCAGGGTCCAAGCCAGCAGGAGAAAGTCCAGCTCCAACGGCTGTTGAGTGGATTTGGAGTGGAGGACCCCTCACTGGAGGAGATGGACGAGCCACCCCCAAGGGTGGGTATCCATCAGACAGTCCCAGCTCAAGTGCGCATTAATGGCGTTCCATCGAGAGGTCCTCAAGAAAGGGAAACAGACATCCTGGATGATGAGGTCATAACGGGACAGGATCTGCATAGTGTGGACAGCTTTGGGACCTTGTCGTCCTCCTGCCACAAGAGCAGCCAGAACTCTCTCCTCTCAGATGGCTTCGGGAGTCCTGGAGGAGAGGAGCAGCAAAGCCAAAGCCAGACTCGCCTCCACCACCCGGCACCTTCTCCCATGGACGACTACGAGAGACATTACAGTGAAGCTAGGAGGGGCCATGTTGGCTCCAGGAGCAACTCTGTCGCTACTTCTAACCCCAGCAGCACTTCCGTGCCAAAGCAGCATGTCTACAGACAGGGAAGCTATTCCACACAGTCCTGGGTCCGCCAGCAGCAGATGGTTGCCGCACAACAGTTAATTTACATGCCTGAGGATGGAAATAATACAGAAAGGTACCCAGAGAACAAACAAAGGAATGGTTCACCCAAAGAAGGCCTAACCTTGGAGCAACAGGACACGGCAACGGCTTCTCTGAGATGCACAGCTCCTCACAAGGAACAGGCAACGCTCAACAATAACAACAACAACAAACGAGATGACGAGTTCAAATCTCTCACCATGGACATTGACAACTCCATTGATCAGCTCAACCAGCTCATCATGGACCTGGACCCCACTTTCATGCCGCTCTCCAGCCAAAGCAGCTCCATCAAGAGAAACGGGGGAGCGCACGTAAACGGCTCGGCTTCCAAGTGCTCCAATGGCATCGATCTGCGATTCTGCGAGAACAACATGCAGCGGATCGGTAAGAGAGTCAATCAGTGTTGATGTGGTTTTGATGAAGCAAAATGTTTGAGAAGTTGTTTAGGTAGAGGCAGCTAATGTAACTTTGCAAGACATCATTTCTTCTCCACTGCACAGTGCAGTGAACAGCCCTTCCCTCTCCCACCCCGGCATGTTTGAGTGGCAGAAATAACAGGGTTGCTGCCAGCTTTTTCAGATGTTTTCAGTATGTTTCGCAGGTCGGCGCGCTGTTCAGACCTGTCTGTATAGCTATCTGAGGGGGGATCAGCACATTACACAAGGAGAGAGAGGACCTTTTTAACATTGGCCCTCAAAGAGTTCCTACATACATATTCTGCACATTAGAGTATCAATAAATCAGACCATGTCCACATGAATATGAGTAGATTTAAAAAAACTATACATGTTGTCCGCAAACTTCGTAAAGTCAGTTTTTGGGAAATCTTAGCTAGGCGAAGATCCAACGTCTCTGTTTTAAGACATCTCAGTATGCATCCTTATCATTATTAGCTCATTGGTTTTGCTATTGTGTCGAATTTCAGAAATTGATTACCAGCTCAGTCACCCATGGTGTCGTGATGACCTCACCTTATTTTGCTGCAGGTAGCATGGGCTCAGTTATCACTCAGTGGCAGTGTGAGCGGATAACCTTTTCAATATGTGCACTGTGACTCGACTGGCGAACAGTCCAGGAGAAGTCAGCTGGGATAAAGCATAATGATGGATGGTTGGATGGATGGACAGACATCCACCCAAACCAGCGGGAGAAGGCACCAGGCTACTTCTTGTTCAGTTGCTTAGCAACCAGCATCAAATACGGGCTAGCTTGCGTAGTGCCGGCATCATCCCTGCGCCTTTCTGTGCCCTCCCCCATGGGCGCCGCGAAAACCAAGTGCAGTGGCGCAAGTGCTTTCACAGCTTTTCGTGTGATGTTGACAATTCCAGAAAAGTCACACAGGACCATCGTCTTCAAATTACAATGATTCAGACCCAGAAAAACAACAAGGTTATTCGGTTTCACTCTCTTAACTCGTTGAATGGTCAATGACAGCTGGGTTGCACTTAAGTTGGTGTTTTTAGCAGGAAACTAATGAGGCAGAGAGAAAAGGCAGTCATCCATCTGGCGGTGTGTGAATCACAATTCCAGCATGTATTTGCGGTTGGCTGGTGGAGGTGATTATTAGCCGGAGGAATTTTCAAGAGGGAACTGCGAGCCTGCAGGCAAATATTTTTCCATTTGATGCCAAAGGAGCCTACCTGTCTGTGTGTATGGACAGAGCGCCAATTTGTATTATTTCACTAGTTGTCTGGTACTGTCAGATTGTCTAATAACACAGACATTGCTTGCTACCATTACCCTATTGAGTTATTAGGATTTTTACGTAGCAAAAACTTCATTCTCGAATACTGTGTTTGGATTAGTAAACAAAAAACCAGATGAACACAGTTTATAAAGTGACTAAGTGACCACAATGACATGACATGACAGCTATGGTCGATCACCAGACAATGTGACTAATGAGCCACAGCATGAGCACTTCTTTGGGGTGGTCAGTCCTGAGCTCATTGGGTTAGGGTTCGAATTGACACCCTGGTGCTGAGTGGTGACGTTTCTCAGAGTAGTCCCCCCCCCCCACATGCACACACTGGCCCAACAGATAGCACCCCAGTGTTCCTCAGCTGTCCTCTCAAAACATGACTGCGGGCATTTTTAGCCTTCGAGGAACCCAGCAGAATTTGGATGAGGGATATTCCAATAGTAGCCATTAGCATAACCATTTTCTATGCCTCTTATGGTCTTTAGGCTATTGCAGCTGGTGTAGGCTACCATTTGGACTGATCAAAAGTCAATCACAGGGAACATAGCTATCGACAAAAAAAGCCTTCACACCAACAGACGAATTGCAATGAGGGAGGAAGAAGCGCGCAGAGCGAACAGGAACAATCCACACAGGGAAGCTCAGGGCCGAGATTTGAACCCCAAACTCGCCAAACCTTGACCCAGATGTGCAAACACCTTGGCCAACGTGGTGGCGCAACCCCATCTAGAGGAATATAAAGGATTTATTTTACATTTACTGACCCACCATTGCCTCTGTGGTTGTGTGTGTGCGTCCAGCTGCCCAGTCCAATGAAGGGGATGTCACACGGAGTCTAAGTCGTCAAGCAAGTGATGTCACAGATCACTCAAGGTTCTGCAGTTCAGGGTGGACGGGGCCGGAGGAATACAGAGGAAGTCAGAGGACGTACTCACCCTGTGCACCACAGTCCCAGGTGCATTCAATGGCACAGGTTTTCCCTCGGTCTTTATCTGTTACAAGCGCGTTTATACAATATGGATGTACTTTTTTTTTGTCTCCAGCATACCTTGTTGTGCAGGAGCGACAGTGGTGACTACAGGGCGCAAGGTCCAGACACAGACAGTGGTGTTGAAGCCGGGTGTGACATGACTCCAGCCACGCCCGCCTTCCCGATATCTCCACCTACACCCTACGGTGAGTCGAGGCAATGACTGACTTGTTGCTTTTCCAACACATCTAAAGTGCAGCTTTTTGGCCCTCAAATGCTCTTGCTTGATGTCACTCCAATGGTTTTTATTTTATGCGTCTCTGGTAAATAGTTCGGAAAAAGATTAGCGGTGCTCATTGTCCATCCAGCTACTCAAGGGTGCCAATCCAAGGGTGCCTATGCATGCCCTCGGTTTTCTTGACCACCTGTTTGTCAAAGTCCCTGTGGTGTAGGTCCTCGAGCTACCCAAAGCTCTTCTTCCAGGCGGATATGCCCGGAACACCAAGAACACCTTACCAGGAGGATTCTGTAAATGCTGACCTAAACGATGCAGTGGAAATGGGTGGTTTGGTACATCTGTGCCAGGTCGTCTTTGGTCAGGTTTCGAATTGGGCGGCGGTATGTCATCTGCAAGGACTTGCATTTTGGAGCTAAAGGTTTACCGTTGAAGTCCCGCTGCTGACAAATGTAAAAATAACGACTACTCGCCGGAGAGATGCTAGTCTGCTTCCTGGCTAATGTTGAGGTGCCCTTGAGGTGTTATGATGAGTAGATAGTAATAAGTGCATTACAAATGTAGTCTTGGTTTTGTCGTTTCAGTGAAAAATATGTCAGAGTTGACTCAATCACTCCGGCAAACTCCACCTCCCAGCATTCATTCCTATGGAGGGTTCAGGACAGACCACGGTAAGCCTACATCCCTTGAAGACAAGTAGTTAGGTCATTGCGTGATTGCGCCTGCTCTGTGACTACATATTTACAATTATGGTTTGAGGGAGAAAACAAAGATTGTCCTGACCGATTTTCGGTCCCTGTGTTTGGGTTTTGGTGCACGTCGACTCAATGGGACAATCTCTTTCGACCGTACAAGTCTGATTATTTAAATACACCCTTCTGGTTTTGAGGGGTTTATCTGTGGTGGAAGACGAGTCTGTCTTCCAGATTGTTCTCAGAGATAGGAAGCCGTACCAGCATGGGAGGACTTCAATGAAATTGACTTAATCCCTTCATCATGTGGGTTTGGAGCCCTTCTGTCAGTGCACAGCGTCACAGCAACACTGTGAATCTGGAAGTGCCCACAAATAGACAGATGATATTGCCGTCCTGTATTTAGTCATTTAGACTCAACTTCCCTGTATCGTTGACTCGTTGCCATTGCAGCCTACGGTTGTTCGTCTTTAACACAGAAGGCCTGGGAACTAAACGCTGCCCCCGCTGTGCCTCTTAAAACCAGACACCAAGGCCAGAATCCCTGCTAAATTCAGTTCTGTCTCATCACCATGGTTACTGTGGGCCAGGAGGCATGACACAAAGACAAACTTTTCTTCCCTGGCTTTTGAAAAAGGTTCCTCTGTACACAGTGGGAAATAGAAATGAGGAAACTAGCGTCTCTTCATCGGCCGAGAAAACAAACCCCTAAAGCTCAACAACGCCGAGCTTTTGGCTAATTATGTCAGACCGCTCTATTGAATCTGATTTGTGGCGGAAATAATTGGTCGCGAGTTTTATGAAGATTGATGAGCCGTGTTTTCATTTCCTGTAAACCACGTTATTGATTGGACTCAATCCACAGTGCATCCACATTCCTAAGGCCATATTTCCCCAATTGTGTGGCTATTTTATGTGCTTCCTAACTCGGTTATGTTTCGCTTCACTTCAGATGAATAGAAAATGGAAAGAAAACAGAACAAAACAAAACAAAACAAAACAAAATGTTCTTGGCCCTCACACAGAATCGCAGGGATATTCAGAGATGATCAATCATGCTGGAGTTGACGTGTCAAATTCCACCATCAACATCCCCGGGACACAAAATGCGACACATTCTGCCTCAATTGTTGGGTCCCGTCAGCGGACAGGCGGGTAAGATTCCGTCTAGTTCTGTTTGTAAAGGTAAAGTCACTGCGTTATCACTGTTGACCATCTCCTGTCTTTTTCATAACTCAAGTCCATCAGTGACCCAGCATCCCGTCCTGAACCGTCAAGCCTCTTTGACCAGCTTCCCCTCCAAGAGGCAAGCCCCCCTGCACTCCACATCACTGGACTATGGCCACCAACACGTCCACCCGGCGCCAAATGCCCACAGCTCGCCTCGTAGCGGCCAGCGAAGCCGCATGGCTAGCTACGCCCTAAGCCACAGTCCTGCCCAAAGCTTCGACGAGCAGGACGACTTAGGTCTAGGCTATAGTTCGCACTGTCCGACCCCCGCCTTGATGCTCGGAAACGGGAGTTTGGAAAGGGATATCCTCGCCTCCTTGGATGGGAATCAGTCGCAGCCCCTCCAGATGCAACCCCCACATCTACCCGAGAAGAAGAGGGTATCAGATGGAGAACATGGAGGAACGGCCTCCCCAGTCTTGAGTGGATTCTCAAGTCCACACAGTGGGAGCTCGCTCAGTATCCCCTTCCCCAACGTCTTGCCTGACCTGTCGGCTCGGACGGCGACGACCGATTCACCTCTGCCAGGTCAGCCGGGCGCCAGTAAAGCACCTAGTGGCCTCAGTGGCGCTTGATGAGCAATCAAAATGCATTCTGCTGTCGTTTGTTTTGCAGATGTGCTTGCCAGCAAGCAGGTTACTGTCAAATTTGTACAAGACACATCCAAATTCTGGTACAAGCCTGACATCTCAAGAGACCAAGGTAGCTTCATATAGTAGGATGTCTAGAATTTGGACAAATAAATCACCATGCTGTGGGCTTTCCCATTCTCAAATCCATTCAACCAAGTCACATGCAATTTGCTAGTCTCATGTCCATCTCACGAGTAGACCCACAAAAATGTCTGAAAAGTCGCAGGTTTAAATTGTCCCATTGAGGGTAATTTCCAGGTGTTCAAAATAAACGCGATTGCGATCAAATTTGAACCACACATACTGGGTAGCTAGCCAATACAAAACTGCAAAGAAGGGGAATTTCAGACGTTGCATGTGAGTGGAGCATGGTGGGAAAGTCTGCTGACATGCCACACAAAAGGCAACTCTTAAAAACCAAAGGTCTTGTGTGCGATGGAGGTCCTCCTCTGAAGAGAAATGGCAGAAATGTATCGATGCAATAACTCTTCTCGCGTTACCACTTTCCTTTAAACTCTTCATACTCGCTTGAGGTGTAATTATTCTTTGAGTCGTGTTTAAAGCAAAGTCACCATCTTGATGTTTCTGTCACGCAGCCATTTCAGTCTTAAAGGACAAGGAGCCAGGATGCTTCATTGTGCGCGACAGCCATTCCTTCAGAGGCGCCTACGGGCTCGCAATGAAGGTGGCCACAGCTCCGCCCTCTGTTCTCCAGCAGAGCAAGAAAGGTACGAAAACGTATCAAAGACGCCAAATTGTTCACTTTGGAATGTCCAGAATATAGACTCGGGTTTCTCGTGTGTGGCGGTGGCTCACTTCTCTTAGGCGGGGAACACACACACACACACACACACACACACACATTTTTGGAACATCCTAAATGATTTATTAAATGTGACAGACCAAACACGGGGGGGAAAAACTGGCCGCTACGGCAAACCATTCACGTTATTCGCTGAAAAATACTCAAAATGAACAAATGGTCATCGAAAACAAAAGCTGACTTTAGCTGGTAACTACATTGCATTTGCAAAGTTTTCTCACGGTCAGTCCTATTGCGGTGAATGACTTGTGTGACACGTTATACAAACACTTGGCAAAAAACTACTTGTGTCCCGCAACAGCTTCCTGATTGGCCATCGTTAGCTTTCACAGAACTCGGCCAAACTCAGAGTTCACATCCCACAAGGACTTCTCCTAATAAACACTGAACAAGTCAAGTTTAACATTGACAAGTGTCAGCCCCAGCCATTTTCGAAGCAGATCGGGGAGGCAAAAGGAGAAAAAAAAAATCGAGAAATCACAAACCGCACTCCAAAGGTTAATCTGTCACGAGATTGGGCCTTTTCTGACTTGGATGAGAAGGGGTTAAAACATGCTCAAATTCAGCCAGATTGTTGTTAATTGCCTATATCGTTTCAGGGTAATGGCTAGAGACTCCATTTTGGAGTCAATTGGATCTTTCCGTACTCCGGTTTAATGCAGCTTCCGTGCTAGTCAATTTTCATGGAAATCCACCTGATGGTTGCTACCTTCCATGATCTCCAGTAGTGAATCAGCTTTGGAGTTAGTCAGTGATGAGACGGGTTGCCCCCATTCCCTCGTGTTGAATGGAAACTGGGGTAAGCTCCTCGTCCACACTTGACACAATGCCCTTCAGGAACTCTCGTAGAATTTCCACAAACAAACAAACAAACAAACCTTTTTCTTGTCAATGTATGTCAATGTAAATGATCTGGGTTGGTCTCTGAGTCGCAGGGACACCCTGGCAATCGCACCCAAAGCCGTCTCGTGTTACCAGCCGCTGTACTCGCCTGCGGACCGGAACCCGAGAGTCTCCCCTTTTTCACACCGTACGGCTCCTCTCGGGCATCATTGCGAAACCAAGCAAAACAGTCTCAGATGAACAGCTAATGTTCCACCGCTAAACAAAACGATGTGCCCCACCAAACCAAGAGGCCTGCTCCCGTCCCGGCCGGGGCCTTATCCCGGGAAGCCTCCTGTCCCACGTAGAGAAGGGACCCTGAACAGAAGGGAGATAGTTGCGCAAGAAGGGTTCTTTTTGGAACCAAAACATCGTCTGCGGGAAACCAAATGTTCTCTGGGTGTGTTTCCAGGTGAAAGAAAGGAACATTGAGAGTTGCATATCAGCGTACCTCCGTGGGCCGTTAAAACAACCACGATGTGCAGTCAAATACACTTAAGTTTCACTCCTAACAGCACAAAGTGTACTTACATACCTTTCTGGCAACTGCTTATTTGAACCATCCCAAAACACACACACACTCACACACACACACCTGTCCCTTTTGTTTGCCATCATCCCATTGCAGTGCAAAGGCACCTGTGGTGACATCATGACACCCCCCCCCCCCCCCAACTCCCAACTCTCAGCTTATTCCATTGTGGTTCCTTATTAGTGTGAAACCCAACCCATCCCAAGGAGCGGGTCTTTCTCCGAGCCTTTGTGTCGAGACATTCCTCAGCTGCTCCTAGCCCCCCCCTCAGAGGCTCTTCTGTGGAATGGTAATCCCATTCATTTGACGAGTGAGAGCAACTCGGTGTGTTTTGGGGAATAACCCGGGCCGCTGCTGTTTTTGCTCCCGATGAGTCGGTGGACTACTTCTAAAACAGGCCACGGGCAATGGTGACGAAGTAATGAGCTTGCTTTGTGTGTTTGGCAGGCGGAGAGCTTGCCAATGAATTAGTGCGCCACTTCCTGATTGAGTGCACGCAGAAGGGTGTTCGCTTGAAGGGTTGCCCCAACGAGCCCTATTTTGGTGAGTGATAAAGAACGGTGACATCATTTGTCTGCTTTTCAACAATCATTCCGCGCACAGCGCTGCCCTCTGTTGTTCACTGTTGCATCGTACAATCCAGACTTTTTTTTGGTTTATTTCAAGACCAAAATTCAATCATGTATTGATATATTTGTGTTACTTTCACCAAAGCAACAAATCAAATGTACTCTCCATAGCCCACAAAGTTAGGATTCTAATCATTCCAAAATTTTGTATGAATATATTACTTCAATAGTGAGAGGTCAATTCTGTTATTTGTAACGTTACAGCAAAAAGTGTAGACTTTTTAATGTTGGCCAATATACGGTTCTACTCAGGACGGATCTCCAGTCAATTGCAAGACCGTCTTTTTAAATCAAGTCATAGTTAAATAATGACCTTTTTGACATTGTTGGAGGCAGCAGCTTATTTTTTTTTTTAAACCAAAACTGGTGTCGTCATTAATCTGTGCCCATTTTGTTTTATAGGAAGTTTAACTGCGCTGGTTTGCCAACATTCAATAACTCCCTTGGCCCTGCCCTGTAAACTCATCATACCAGACAGAGGTCAAAACGTGCACACACACACACACATTTGCTTGCATTGGATTCTGTTGGAATATTATGTGAATCCTATTTTTAGGTTAGACTGTTTCTTTTTCTCTCTAACTTGTTTGCGTATTTTTAGACCCTCTCGAAGATGTGGTGGAAAACACGTCACAGTCGGTCACCAACTCTGCTGCAGAACTACTCAAACAGGGAGCAGGTCATTTCTAAGAGCACTTGGGTTTGGCTTCCACTCCATGGTACAAGTGACACAATTTCGATGTGTGTGTGTGTGTGTGTGTTTGTATATAGCCTGTAATGTTTGGTACCTGGGCTCGGTGGACATGGAATCGCTCACAGGAGTCCAGGCGGTGCAAAAAGCCACAGGCATGACTCTGAGCTCCAACCCCCCTCCGACTTCCACAGTGGTCCACTTCAAGGTGTCTTCGCAGGGAATCACCCTCACCGACAACCAGAGGAAGTGAGTGGAACACCCACACACACACAAAATCCCATAGTTGGAATAACAACCTTCCTTGTCTGCTTTGTAGGCTTTTCTTTAGGAGGCACTACAACGTCAACACGGTCATATTCTGTGCTTTGGACCCTCAAGATAGAAAGTGAGTGAGATTATTGGGAAAGAATGACAGTGGAACCAATAGCACCAAAGTCAAATAGCGCAAAAAAAGTAGGAGCATTTGGGAAATGGGCCTGAAAAGTCGAACAAAATGTGGAGTTCAAAACTGCGAGACACCAGCAACACTTGAAGCTTCTAAAGGATGAACGCTCCAAGTGTGTTTTGATTTTTGCTATCTTTTTTCAACCTTTTGTGTGTGTGTGTGTGTGACGGCACCACAGGAGGAAAAAGTGATGCTAGCCATAGAATCATAAATGGACCTTGGGAGGCACAGAGAATATAGCACAGGCCACTCAGTACAATATAGCCGCTGGAATGATTTGAATATGAATGGCGACTAACGATTATTTTAATAATCGATCGATCTGTCGCCGTTTCGATTAATCGGACAAGAAAATGTTTAATTTCCAGCCCTTTATTCAGAAATAGGACATGATTTCAAATTGACAGTGCAGAAACAATTTAATTAGGATTCAGTTACTGGTTGGACCCGTAATATGTCATAAAATTGGCAAAAATGTTGACCATTGTCATGTAAGTGAATGTTTGCAAATGGTATATTTTGATTAAACACAAAAGACAATCAGTCCGCTATTGAAGTCTGAGCGTATTTACTGAAATTCCGAAAGATTTGGGCAATTTTAAGTTCAACACGATTTCTAAACGATGAATCGATTCTCAAAATAGTTTTCAATGAATTTGACATTCGATGAGTTGCCAATGAATCAGTTTGTTGTTGCGCCACCAAATTGCATACACACCGTTGGATGAAATCTGACTAAACAGATGCTAAAGTGATGCTACTTGTTCTCCACCTCAACTTAGCAAGATGCTCACTGACTCATCTGAACTCAAGCTTGCCTGAAAATCTTTGGCTCGATCGACTCCAACGAGCAAAGAAAGCAATACAGACTTAGTTCATATCTTTTAGATGGGACGATTTCATTTGACTTTTGAGGCTTAGGTTTTTCCAGAAAATGTCCCTTGAAGTCAATAACTTGAGGCTGACTCGCTGCCTTGCGTAGGCGCAGCGCAGCTGTACCTTATTTTGCTTTCCAAGTGCTCATTTTCCCCTTCCTCTGATAACAGGTGGAAAAGGGACGGCTGCACCTCAGCAAAGTAAGCACGTTATTTCGACACGACGTCAAAAGCGGAAGAGCCTTTTAAGGCAAATTTGGGTTTTTTCTGACACTTTGGCCCATTTGCGCGCAGGATCTTTGGCTTCGTGGCGAGAAAAAGCGGCACCTCCATGGACAACGTGTGCCACCTGTTCGCCGAGCACGACCCCGAGCAGCCGGCCCGCGCCATCGTCAACTTCGTGTCCAAGGTGATGATCGGCTCGCTGAAGAGTAAGTAGGAGGAGCGCCTTCTGCACAAATGAGGAGCTGCGGACGTGACCCGATTACGACCGGGACATTCCGCTGGATGTGGACTCTCGCGACTTGATGATCAAACGCATGTACATATATATATATATATATATATGTGAGTTTTCCAATGTCAACATTTAACAGTAAGGGCATTAACATTGTTGATTAAATGAATGCTTTTCTCTTATGAAATCAGGGAAAAAGTGTTAAAGCAGTGTGCGTGTACATAAATTGCTTTCATGGGATGGATGGCGTGCATATATGATCTATGCAACCTAAAAATGTTTATTTTTTTAAACCATACTTCACCATGTTCAGCATTATAAGCCTTCCTCTAAGTTCTGTGTGTATGAAAGCTGTCAACATTTTCATGAAAATGAGTGCGTTTGTGTGTGAGAGATGAAAATGATTTTAAGTAAACCCTAATATATACTGTATTATATATATATATATATATATATATATCCCCCCATGACACGAGCTGCTTACAGTGTCCACTTATATCACAACTTGTGCTTTTGTTTGTCCTTTTGGCGAGGGCACATTCAAACTGTATCCCACTTGATGATTATTTTCAGAAGTGTGGCACAGTGAGCCTCCCACAGCTTATAACCACATTCAACATTTTCATGAAACACTTCAAAATAGTTCTAGAAAATAATCTGTCTGTAACAGTTTTTTTTCAAAACTCATTGAAGTCCATTTCTTTCAAGCTGAGCCCTACTTTGAAAAACAACATACAGCTACTGTACATTGTTGTCACCTCTTGTTAAATCGCCATATTGCCATAAGTGAAGTTAGCTGAGCATGTTTGTCAAGGAAAAAAACAAATATTTATGTCAAACTGTAAAACCTCTCTCTCAGCCCGCCCCCTGAAAAAAAGAAAACAAATGTTCCATTTTGTTGTGGATATATATTTTTGGATTTTTTTTTTGTCTTTCTCAACCAGCAGCACCGCTCCCCTTAAATCGTCCGGCGCCCCCTAGGGGAAGCAAGTCATCATTAACTGCAAACCCAAAATTGTGTTCTTAAACATGCCAAGTTCTCTGGGGCCCACGAGGGGTGGCATTCCTCACACTTTGAAAACTCAAGAAAGAAAAGAAAAAGAAAGACAAATATTTGGAACGGCAAAATGGACCAATATCGGGCGGGAGGAAAACTAAAAAAATGGATATTCTGGAGCTATTTTCTGGATTTTTTTTCCGCATTTGGGCATTTTGTCTGTTTTTTATTTTGTATTGATTTGTATTCTCTGAAGTTGTAGCGTCTCCCCTGCATTTCCTGGAATTTTCTTCTCAGTCCCCTTTAAATTGGTCCTTTAACAAGTGAAGTTGCCTTAGCACGTTCGCAGTTTCCTTAATTTGAATGCGTTGTTCTCAATGTGCTGCCCCCCTCCAGCTCTCTGGCGCCCCTACTGGCTGGAGGGTAACAGTAGCAGCCCTCGTTAACAAACTTCTTTTTTTGGAGGCCCTCACACACGACACGCACGCACGCGAATGATCCATTTATCCACGAAAACCGATTTCTTTCCGCTTTTCAAGCTGCTGGACCTCCTCTCAATTCCTCTGATGCCCCCTAGGGGGAGGTGTTCCCTCACACTTTGAAAACTACTGTTTTTCCCAGAGATATTGGCAGGAGGCCAATTGGCTATATTTTGTGTATCATCATAGTATCTGACAAGTGTTGGAATTGCAGAAAGAAGCTAACCTTTTTCATTCTCTTCTGCGTGGATGCTTTGGACGACTTGACCTGTAATTTCCGCCGATCTCTCCAACAGTGTGGCTCCATCGCTTCATACAATTAAACACGATAGCATAAATGGCCACACAAATGCTATGTGTATCTCCCGTATACTGGACCTCTGTGCATCGGTTTATTTGTGTATGCAAATGGTACATTTTGTTTGACGTGCTCTGTAAATAAACACGAGGAAACCCGAATGAAATCTGCATTATTTTCCAGTTGCCAACAAACTCGCTTCATTAACTTCTGGCTATCACCATCCATTCATCAATGTTCGACATAGGGCTTGTGCTCATTCATTCCCTCTGTGTCGCTGCAGCGTTTTTCCCCCATGGCTCTAAATGAGCGTTGTTTTGGGGTTGTTTGTGGCTAAACAAAACTTTAAAGGTGGTCAGTCGTGTGTGGATTCAATGTGATTCATTATGGAGAAAAAGGGGTGAAAAAGACTTGTGGGAGAGGGGAGGAAAGTGTCTTCCTCATCTTCCTCCTCCTCCTCCTCCTCCTTTTTGAGGTGGTGAAAGTGAATGAGGGACAGCAGGAAGGAAAGGCAGACCTGCAGGTGAGGCGACTGCAGCACCGCCAAGAGTTTGTCGTCTTGCCGTTATTTGAAATTGAAAGAAGCTGCAGGGCAAGGCCAGAAAAAAAAAAAGCAACATTGTCAGACGTCGGCGTTGACGATATTTCACACAGGTTGGTATGACTTGTGTGCCCGTGCCGCAATTTGATTTGATTCCTGCAGATTGATGACATCGGAGAGGTAATTGCAAGAAAAATACACGAGAGCGGAGCGGAGCGGACTTGTAGCTAAAAAGCCTGAAGTACAGTAGGGGAGCCCTGTGGCAATAAACAGCGGCATGCCAAGTTCATTCGAGATAACACGTGCAGACCCCTTCGCGCCCTTTTCGTCGATTTCCTCTATCTTAAGGGTGACAGAGAAATGCATTCTGGGATGGCGAAACAACACGTGGCCTTCGTTTGTTAGTTGTTGATTTTTATCGTGAGATGAATTGAGCCACCACCCAAAACTAGAGTGGGTTAGCTCGATTTTTGCTATTTCTAAGACTTACCTTTGAGATGAATACTGGTCTAAAGCAAGGTTGACTTCCATTTTTGGGGGGCATAAGGAGGGCAGCACTTTTTCGGATTCTTCAGTGCAACAGCCGGGCCAACTTCCACTTCCAAGATGGCCGTGCCCGAGAAAGTTTGAGCCAAGACGTCCAAAGACAAATCCTGCTTCAGCGCTTCTGCACGTGTGGATGTTAATCATCATCTGTTAATGAAAGCTAGAGAGATTTTGACAGATGTTTGGAGTAAACTCTAACCTGAGGAAAACAAAAATCTTCAATAATACAAAGTCCAACACTTGATTTGAACGCCTTAGCATATGTTCTTCCCCCCCCCCCCCCCTTCGATAATAGACATCTTTGTTTTAATCATTCGAACAAAAAGTGCTCAGCAGCATGTCTTATGACGTTAAATGAAAACTTCAACAAACAAATAGCTCCCTAAACGTTTCTACGGTAAATCAAGTTTTCCAAAATGTCAATCGAACTGAAATGTTCCTCTTTATTTTAAGTTCAAACAAATGCGAAGGGAGTTCCCATCTTCTCCAGAGTTCACTGAACGTTTTAAGAAATAGTTACCTGAAGTTTACCCAGTTTTGAACATCAATCCTACGGATGTCATTATAATGATGTGCCTTTGCGCAATACACGATGGGAAACCCAGTCCGTTGGAGCTCTAGATTTGCCCAGAAAGCCCTCAGCCTATCGGGAGCATTTGTGGGTTATTTCTTTGTCTTTAGTTCTGTGTGTGCTTTCTTCAAAGGTTTTATTCGCCATTATGTGCCATTGCACGGTGGGCTGTATCAAATGCTCCCAAGGGCCACATGTTGGGCCACAGGCCGCAGGCTGCCCACTCCTGCTTTCAACACCTCTTCTAGCGACTTCTATTGACATTCAGCAGGGATAACTTGCTCACGACAATATTCACATCAAAGCGCATTGATATAATTGCGGCCCACCGGCGCTTGCAGAAACAAAGGGCGCATTACAAATAGGCTCTGTAAGGGATATCGCCGGCCTAATCGAGTCTTTGTTTGCAATGACTAACGGTGTGTCTGTAATGATGCGCTACGTGGCTGGAGCCGCTTGGTTCAAGTCAGGCTCCAGGACGGAAGGATGGAAGTTCCTTTCTATCCAGAAAGACCTTTGCTCTTCTTGTCACTGGCAGCTCTTACCCACTGATTGGTGCGGTCACTATTCGACGGGACGTATTTTCATTTTCATTCGGTCAGACGACGGAGCGGTACGCTTGCTGGGTGCAGCGTTAGCATGTCGTTGGGGTGAAATAACACGGTGGCAAAACCAAAACAAGAATCCACATGAAGGCGTTATTGAGTTGAGAGTATTATCCGCGGCATGGACATATGTGGTTTAGTAAGACTGACAGGTTGATTTTGAGCTACACCCGCTTGGCTCGCGCTGCCCCAATGGTCCCGAAACCGGCTTCAACTGCACCAGATTAGAGCCCATGTCGAACGCGTGTACAGTACAGTGCGAGAACCGGCGACATTCTTCACACTCCCTCTTTATTGAGCGGCCGCTCGGCGGGATGACATCCCTGCGGCGGGCCGCGCTATGCGGAAAACGGGCAGGTGGCTCCAAAAATGGCCCCCTTCCGTGGACGAGAGTCAGCAACTCTCTCTCTCTCTCTCTCGCTTTCCTGAATACGAAACAAATGTTTGGCATTCCGGTGAGAAGGACTCTCCGCTGCCGCGGTGGCGGGCGGTGTGTGCCAGGCCTACTTTGACATAAGCCTCTAAGAAGCCAGGAGGCGCTGTATCGATCGTGAACATAGTCCCGCCACAGATGGAATTCAACTGGAATGTCGCACGCGTTGCTTTTTCTAGTCCTGCAAACTAAACCAATGTATTGTTTATTGGACGGCAGGGAGTTTAACCAAGCGATTTGATTGGACGAGAGTTATTCCGACCGTTCGCGGTTACACATTTACATCGATGGAGGATTTCTTCCAGGTTTTGGCAAAGCGGGAAGAGGATGGATTAGCCACGCAAGCGTGAGGAGAACATGCGAAGGTCGCAGTTCAGATTCAAACCGAGAACTTTCGAACCGTGAGGCAGATGTGCTAACCACTAGGGCCCAGTGATGCCTCATGCAATACATACATTCATACATACATAAAGATACACCATATTTGGTTGCCAGTATGTAGTTTACTCTTTTTTTTTGTAGTCATATATTCATTTTCTTGTTTATATTCTATGTGTCTCAATTGAAATGGGATATTTACAATGAATGATGGAATGATTATACTTGATTTAGTTGCTACAGTTTTCATATTTTGGATTCATATTGATATATAATATATATAAGAATTGTATTTATTTTTTCCAATGCAAGTGCTTCAGTGCTTTTTACAGTGCCGTATTGTTTTAAGTCAGAATATTACAAGGTCAATGTAATGTTGTTGTTTTTTTTCAATTCAAAGTTGCGATGTGAATATTTGTTTCACCAGCAAACCCTAATTCCCTCAAGATCCGAAACACAAGCAGCTGAGCCTCTTTGACTTTTGGTTTTTTTTTGTAACAGCAAGGCTTCAGAATATAATGTAATATAATGTTTATTTTCTGTGTGGCCCTAATTAACACTGAAATATACTGTACAGTATAATATAGGCTACTAGATGTGTCTATATTTACATGAGGTGTGTCAAAAAAAAAAACCAAAACATTTGAAAATCCTGACTACAAGTTTTCCACTTCGAAGTTCTTCTCGGCAAGGAACTGTCAGACGCTCGGGCATCGTGAGTTGTCGCCTCCTTTTGCAAAGCGAACGAAGCGAATGCCGCGGGGGTGTCTCGAGCGGCAGGCCCACCTGGAAGGAGACGACAACTTTGCGACCCTAATCCCGGAACTTTGCCGACACTCTTTTGTACACTCAAGCAGCAAAGGGCCAAACGTGTTGGCGCCATGACGAGCCCAGGCAGCAAGGGGTCATTGACCAATTTGGCGCCCCCTGTGGGTGACTTTGTGAATGGGCTCCACTCAAACACAAGACAAATAATTCTGCGCAATTTGCTGTCATTTTTTTTTATGAATCACAATTTGGCGCTGGCTGATTGATTTTGCGAGGGATTTCAGGGTAGGCATGCTACATCTACATCTCAGCTGCAGATTGAGCGCTTTGTGGATTTAAAGGTTTGGAGGGGTGGGAATATAACAGTTTATGGGGATGATATGGAATTATTTGGAGCAATAAAGCCAAGTATATGGCCGTGATTCGAAATGCCAGAGCCAATTCATCACGGGGGGGAGTGACCAGAGTATTCCCGGGGTCTATATATTGGGATGTTTGGTGCGATGGATTGACGTGAACGAGAGCGCAGGAGGAGTCGCCAGAGCAGGATTACTCCCCCCCACCAACCCCCCCCCCCCCCCCCACCCCACCCCCCCGCCACTCCCCCGGCCACTCACGCCACCATGGATCCGTGCTTCCGCGCACTTTGCGTGACTTTGGCGCTGGCGTCTTTCGGCCGCGGGTCAGGTGCGCCCGGCCCGGTGATCAGGTGCGAGCCGTGCGACGACGGCGCGCGTCTGTCCTGCAAGCCCCTGCCCGAGGACTGCGCCCAGAGAGTCCGAGAGCCGGGCTGCGGCTGCTGCCTGACGTGCGCGCTCGGCTTCGGCCGGCCGTGCGGCGTGTACACGGGCAGATGCGGCGCCGGGCTCTCCTGCCGGCACCAGCCGGGCGAGACCAGACCTCTGCAGGCGCTTCTGGAGGGGCGAGGGGTGTGCGCCAACCGCACGAGCGCTCGACGGCTCGCGGAGGGACCGACGCCTCCGGTCAACGGACTGCCAGGTATGCGTGCACCTTGATTACTCACACTGGCGTGCATTGAGGGCTTTGGAACGGTGCGTAAAACGAGCACAGGGTTGTCTTTATGGCTCATACTGGACCTTTATGGGCTTCTAATTAAGTGTCGGGGGGCGAGGGACGAGAGGGTCTTCGGTGTGAGCTGCAAAAGTCAGAATGTACTTCAACTCTCTGCATGGACTGACGTCGACTAGGCGGCTTCTGCCATTTGGAAAAAAATACTAAACTTAGACGCTCAGAAGGAAAACAAACAAACAAACAAACAAACAAACAAACACTGGCCTGCAGGGTCGCCAATATTCTGAGCCATGTCTGACTAACCCGAACCCTATTCACAAATTCACCTATTTGCACATATTTAGCGGATGAACCTATCTTTTTGTTATTCAGTGGGGAAACTCACCTATTGGCTGTTTTCTGTGTACTCGGAACTAAATATTTTTGTCAAGGAACGATGTTGAAGTGAGATGAGGAGCTTGATTTAGACAAAAGTAGTATTTTGTCACCATTTTGTGGCATCTATCGACAATTATAAACCTTTTTGGTATCACTGTCTATCGTTGAGAACAGGGGTGGGAATCATTAAAAAAAACAAAACAATGATGATGATTATTATTATTAAGGGCCCTACTACAATGATATATATATATATATATATAAAATCCATTTTGTTTACGATTATCCGCAGTCCAGGGCGTACGCGGGTTCTCGCCCCAAGTCAGCTTGGATAGGCTCCAACTCACCCGCGACCCCAATGAGCACAAGTGCTATTCAAAAAACGGATGACCCTATATGATGCGGTGGCGTCGTGTTTAGCGCCTCTGCCTCGCAACTCTGAGTTACTGGGTTTGAATCTCGTTCTGTTCTGCTGTCGTCCAGGTCCTGCGGCTTCCTCCCGTGTTCCAAAAGACAAGCATGTTAAGGGTCATTGAAGACGAATTTAAACTGCCCATAGGTGGGAATGCTCGTCGTGCTGTCTGTCATTGTGGCCTGGGATTGACCGGCGACCGGTCCAGGGTGTGCCTCGCCTCTCGCCCAAATTCATGCAGAGACATGTCCCCGCCGAGACTGCGCCGCATTTAAAGGGGTTGGGAGGAGCCGCTTCGATTGGCGGCGAATTGCGGCAGCTGCGAAGACTCGGCCCTCAGCCCGCCCACTCTTGGATATTCTCAATTGAATCACAATAGGGCTTGTCACTGGAGTGGTAACCTCAAATGTTCTGCATGACGGTATTGTGGTCCTTTGGGGCTTAGAATGGAAAATGTACCGGCGTGTCTCGGAGTAAGCATAACGAGGCCCGTGGGCACCGCGGTGCGTGCCGTGCTACCTAATTGTCCTATCGGTATAGCCTTGAAAATACCTGTACCTCTTCTGCCCTCGAAGTAGTTCCTTAGGGATCAGATATCAACTTCTGGATGGAGCGTAACCTTTACCCCCTTGACGCTTGATTTATACCTTACAAAAGTACCTCAGCCTGGTTGTCCATAAAGAGCAGGCACGAGTATGTCGCTTGTACAGCCTGCTGTATGGAAGAACAACAACAAGAAACTAAAAACACTTAGAACGCTTGCGCTTGGGTCGGCAAGCAAAACACAGCACAGTGAACGGGCGCGTGTTCTTTCAAAACACTGGCAGAGACCCTCGAGACTGAGGATGAGGAACGCAACTCCACTGGCGCCCTCCTCCAGAAGAGGAACGGCGCTCACGGCAGACCCGCGGGACCCGTCAGAGCGCCGCTTAACCCCTTCCTGCCCTCCGCCAAGGCCCAAATCCTACGACGGGAGCAGCAGAAGAGAACCGAGAGCTATAAAATGGAGGAAGTGCCTGGACCGCTCCTGACAGACCAACAGAACTTCTCCCTGGAGATCAAACCGGAGCCTGAGTATGTAAGTACCACAAGCAATATTTTCCTTCCTCTTTAGCGCGCAGTTGGAATGTTTTTCTCCTCTCTCTCTCTCTCTCTCTCTCTCTCTCGGTCTTTTGGTGTTTTTCTCTTCCCGCGGGTGATGAAATGTTCCGGGGGGAAGCGTGCTGAAGGTTGGCAGGCGGCGCAACCAACAGAAAGGCACGGCAGCGAGCGGGGGACCGCGGCCCTGCGGCCGACCCGGGTCAGGCGGTCGTTTGGCCGCAAGGCGTCCGCGTGCCGGCCGCGCCGAGCGCCAAAGGATGATGGATTGGCTGGCGTGAGCGGCTGTTGGGAAGCCCTGCTACTATTTCCGGCTCCTCTTTTGGCCAGCTACGTGAAGGCGCACGAGAACTGGGCTTTGGCTGCACGGTCGCTTGAATTAGCCACCGGAGTACTTGGACTTTTTGGCTCTGCCTGTAAGGTTCCCCCATCCCACATCCATCCATCAATTTCCTGTGTCAGGGGGCCTATCCCGGCGGACTTAGGGCGAGAGGCGGGCTACACCTCGGTCTGGTCGCAAGTCGACATCACGGGAAATTGAATTATGGTGTTTGTCTGAATGAAACCTTGACTTTTTCGGTCGAGTTAAAACAAACCCCGGTGGTTGTTTGGGCAAGTGTGAATGCTCTCATTAGAACTAAATTAAACGGGAGGACTGAAACCGCTTGAAGTTTGAACGATGCGCAGCCCATGGGAAAAGAAACAAACATTTACCAGCAAAGGTCAGTGAATGTGTTGGCAGCCAGCGGTTTTGTTAGGAACCTTTGCATTTTCACAGACAATCATTCCCAATACGATACGGACTGGCCAATCGGATTGTGGCTTTGAGCAAATGTTTTTTTTTTACCGCTCAGCAACGTGAACACAAAGTGTCTTCTTTTGTTTAGTCCAGATCGGAGTATCGGAGTCGAAACACGACAAATCAAATGTCTCCTAGTTGACCGCATCAATCGGACAGTTAAGCGAATGGGCCGGCCGGGCCTCGGATGATCCCGAGTCGCTCCCCGGTTCCTCGCGACAAGTTACGATTCGGAAGGCAACTCGGCCACATTGGCAGACACTGCCCCCGAAAGGCGGACTTGACCCCGGAATGACCAAATGCCGATCGCGGGGAAGGGACACATCGCTAGCGGCTCGAAACCACGATTTCCCCGCCACGCACGGAGCACCGTCAGTACGCACGGAAATAGGTTTAGCGGTGGATTTCTTTTCTTGACCAAATTCAATTCAATTCAAAAGACTCCCAATGACCCGGGCCGTCTCCCGCAGTCTGCGATCAAAATCAGTCCCGGAAGGACGGCCGGCATTGGCACTGAATGGATCGACACGCAGGAGAACATCTGATATTTTGAACACTGTGCTTTTCTGTAATGCTTTACTTTCAAATGTAAGGGGAATTATTCATTATTTATCATGTTAGAAATTGTCAGCGAAGGCCTGCTACACACTTTTTCCACTCTTAAGAGATTTTTTGATCTGCTACAGAAAGTTCCAAAAAAGCGTCCATTTAACACTTTGGGTCGTCGTGTGTTCGGTGAGCTCCGAGAGTCTCAACACAGCAGACCACGCGCATAAAGATTCTGTTGCACCGGCGATCTAGAAATCTGATCTTAAAAAAAAAAACACTTCCGGATGCGCATCGATATTTCCCGAAGGTTGCCAGATCCGAGAGCCTTGTAAAATGCCGACGTTCTCCAAAAACGAAACTACTTCTTGCCGTCTGTGGAACCCACATCACGCGAGACGTGTTTTGGTTTTCCTTTACGTTCATTTCCGCGTTCCGCGTCAGTCCTGAGTGCATTTTGTGCCCCGTCACCATTCTTGGCGTCGGGACGCGGGAGAAGTCGGGCTTCCCCACACGCGGAGAGTTTTGGCCGTAAATATTGAACACGTTCATTCCTTAAGATTGCCTGTTTCGCACCCTAAAATGGGGACTCTTAATCCACTCTTAACACACATCAGACCTAAGGAAGATCTGATTAGACATAAGATTGTCGGCATAAAAACAGGCCGCTTCTCGTCATGCGTGTACCAGGCGTAAGACTTATCCGCGAGCCACACGCGCTCCTCAAAAGAGCCGATCGGGGCTCGCGAGCCATAGGTTTCCGACCGCGGACCGACGAGCGTTTGCTGACGAGCGGCTACGTGTTCCCTCGCCCGCAGGGTCCTTGCCGGCGAGAGATCGAGAGCATCCTCGGCAGCCTCAAGATGACGGACATCCTCGACCCCCGAGGTTTCCGCATACCAAACTGTGACAAGAGGGGCTTTTACAAGAAGAAACAGGTAGGGAACACCAGCACTTCTTCTTTCTTCTTTTCCTTTCGGCTTGTCCCGTTAGGGGTCGCCACAGCGCGTCATCCTTTTCCATGAGAGCCTATCTCCTGCATCCTCCTCTCGAACACCAACTGCCATCATGTCTTCCCTCACGACATCCATCAACCTTCTCTTTGGTCTTCCTCTCGCTCTCTTGCCTGGCAGCTCCATCCTCATCATCCTTCTACCAATATACTCACTCTCTCTCCTCTGGACGTGTCCAAACCATTGAAGTCTGCTCTCTCTAACTTTGTCTCCAAAACATCGAACCTCGGCCGTCCCTCCGATGAGCTCGTTTCTAATTTGATCCAACCTGGTCACTCCGAGAGCGAACCTCAACATCTTCATTTCCGCCACCTCCAGCTCTGCTTCCTGTTTTCTCTTCAGTGCCACTGTCTCTAATCCGTCCATCATGGCTGGCCTCACCACTGTTTTATAAACTTTGCCCTTCATCCTAGCAGAGACTCTTCTGTCACATGACACACCTGACACCTTCCTCCACCCGTTCCAACCTGCTTGGACCAGTTTCTTCACTTCCTGAGCACACTCCCCATTGCTCTGGACGGTTGACCCCAAGTATTTCAAGTCCTCTACCCTTGCCATCTCTTCTCCCTGTAGCCTCACTCTTCCCCCACCACCCCTCTCATTCATGCACATATATTCTGTTTTACTTCGGCTAATCTTCATTCCTCTTCTTTCCAGTGCGTGCCTCCATCTTTCTAACTGTTCCTCCACCTGCTCCCTGCTTTCACTGCAGATCACAATGTCATCTGCAAACATCATGGTCCACGGGGATTCCAGTCTAACCTCATCTGTCAGCCTATCCATCACCACTGCAAAAAGGAAGGGGCTCAGGGCTGATCCCTGATGCAGTCCCACCTCCACCTTAAATTCTTCTGTCACACCGACAGCACACCTCACCGCTGTTCTGCTGCCCTCGTACATGTCCTGTATTATTCTAACATACTTCTCTGCCGCTCCAGACTTCCGCATGCAGTTCCACAGTTCCTCTCTGGGTACTCTGTCATAGGCTTTCTCTAGATCTACAAAGACACAATGTAGCTCCTTCTGACCTTCTCTGTACTTTTCCATCAACATCCTCAAGGCAAATAATGCATCTGTGGTACTCTTTCTAGGCATGAAACCATACTGTTGCTCGCAAATACTCACTCGTGTCCTGAGTCTAGCCTCCACTACTCTTTCCCATAACTTCATTGTGTGGCTCATCAACTTGATTCCTCTATAGTTGCCACAGCTCTGCACATCACCTTTGTTCTTAAAAATGGGCACCAGTACACTTTTCCTCCATTCCTCAGGCATCTTCTCACGCACTAGAATTCTATTGAACAAGCTGGTCAAAAACTCCACAGCCACCTCTCCTAGATGCTTCCATACTTCCACAGGAATGTCATCAGGAGCAACTGCCTTTCCATTTTTCATTCTCTTTAATGCCTTTCTAACTTCCCCCTTACTAATCATTGCCACTTCCTGGTCCACCACACTTGCCTCTTCTACTCTCCCTTCTCTATCATTTTCCTCATTCATCAACTCCTCGAAGTATTCTTTCCATCGATCTAGCACACTACTGGCACCAGTCAACATATTTCCATCTCTATCCTTAATCACCCTAACCTGCTCCACATCCTTCCCATCTCTATCCCTCTGTCTGGCCAGCCTGTATAGATCCTTTTCTCCTTCTTTAGTGTCCAACCTGCCATACATGTCATCATATGCCTCTTGTTTGGCCTTTGCCACCTCTACCTTTGCCCTGTGTCGCATCTCAATGTATTCCTTTCGCCTCTCCTCGGTCCTCTCGGTGTCCCACTTCTTCTTGGCTAACCGTTTTCCTTGTATGATTTCCTGTACTGTGAGGTTCCACCACCAAGTCTCCTTCTCTCCTTTCCTGCCAGAAGATACACCAAGTACTCTCCTGCTTGCTTCTCTGATCACCCACCAGCACGATTGGGGCAAAAACAAGCCTTGGTTTTACGGTCTTGTAAAGGGCTTCCTGTAACGCTGGCGATGTCACTCTGTAAAGCAGCAATTCCCAAAAAGTGCGGCGATCGCATATTTGCAACCGTCACGACAACTTCAACGCAAACAAACGTGGCTTTTCATTTGTCACACTCTTCTTGCTTTCCACACTGGCCATGTTCCGCCTCAGCGGGTCGGCGTGAAAAGGGTTCGTGTCATTTTTAACAATGTGCACTAGAAGAGCCATTGCGCTGTTAGCGGGTTGTGCGAGGGCCTTTAAGACCCGTTCTGAAATGTTCTGACTTACCCAAAGAGATCAGTTCAAAACCTAAGAGCTCCAATGTTTGGCCTTTTTGCAGGCTGCATTAATAGCGATTCAAAGCCAAACTGTGGGCCTCCAGCAAGCCAATTATAGATGTGAATCTGTCCTCCTGTTTCCATCGGTAGTTATTAGAGCCCCATCATTGCACCACCGCACCAGTGAGGTAGACCCCGAGCCGCTGGCACCGGAGACCGCGCGACCGCGGGGCCCAAACCCCGGCCGGGACGACGCTCGGGATCCTTCCCGGCAAGACAGACGTCGAGGTGGCCGTCCTCGCCCCATAATTGCTGGACTTTTGAGAAGCGCTCCCAGAAATAGAGCGGCTGCCGTGAAACCACGCCCGCCCGCCCGACACCGACACCGTCCCTCGCGTAGCGGCTCGGCTCGGCTCGGCTCACGACGGGGTTGGAATAAATGAGCGGTTGCGACGCGTTCATATGGAGGCACTTAGGGCGCCGCTGCGTCGCCTTTCTTATTACACAGCGCGGCCTCCTGCTTAATGGACGTTTTCTCCTCCGACCTGCAATCATCTCGTAAGCATCCGAGCTCATTGTCTTTGTTTAGGCGGAGCGGACGCAGCGCACCGGGCCGTGTGCACGCAGGCCTCCGCCGCTTCCTTTCATGTGGCCGGCTCGTGGACCATCCGGAGCCAAAGGCGTCCTTTCATAGCAATAAACGTCTTGCGACGAGACGATACGATACGATGCAGAAGCACAACTTCCACGCCGATCGGTAACGGACGTCTGCGTGTTTTATTCGAGTGGAGGTTGACCTTTAGTAAGATTGGCAATCAAATAACAGCCCTCGCGTAGCTCCGTGCAGACTCTGTAAGTCGTTTGGAGTACCCATAATTTGGAGCCGCGGGGTATAATCAGCAACAGATGATTCGCGCTGCCACCGGCTCCTGAAAATAGATCTTGGTTCTCCGTTGTTCACGAAGGTCCCTAAGCAAATATTTGAGCAGGTTTCTGTTTACCTTTAAGGCCTCTCTATATGTGTGCGTAACAGGAGGTGGACCATAAAAGTAGCTGAAAATACCAGCGCGCGCCACGTGGCCGAGGCCGCGTCCACTCAGCGCAATCTGCCCGCCGGTGCCTCTTAACTGTCGCCCTTCTCCTTCATTGACGAAAGGGCCCTGTTAGCCATAACTCCATTTGCTTGTTGTTCTCACATTTACTTTCACCTTATCCCTCCTCTTCGCTCCTCTTCAGTGCCGTCCATCCAAGGGCCGAAAGCGAGGCTTCTGTTGGTGTGTGGACAAATACGGGCAGCCCTTGCCAGGTTTCGATGGGAAGGAGCGAGGAGTCGTGCGCCAATAGGAGCCCGAACGGGACGCCGAGGGAAGGGGAGGGCTGTAAACCATCTGTAAACAAGCGGAGACACTGAGGATCCCGGCAGAGAGCCGACACGTGGATGTTTGCTCTTGCCGTGCGTTGGGACCTTTTTACACAAGATGTCAAAGATGGATTCTTCTGGAACCTTGCTGACAAAGAAGAAGACTGGAGCAAGCTGATCAGACGCACAGTTTTGCTGCCATAACAACAACAACAACAACAACAACACTTATTATGCTAAAGCTGCAAGCACAATGAACGGTGCCTCGCATTGTCAAACTTTGACACCGTGCACATTACACGCCGTAGGCAAAATCAATACATCAATAGGTCAATACATCAATACATCTTCTTCCGGCAAATTCCCGAGTCGCAGTTTGACCAAGTATGAACTCTGGAATTGGAGCCCAAAATGTTTTCTTTCAAACACCCGATTCAATCCAATTCGCACGCATACTTGAGACTTTTCTATGTCCATCAAACTTTGTCTCGATCATTGAAAGTGGTATCGGAGCTAATTTCTTTCAAAACGACTGAGCGTGGGAAGGCTCCTATTCATGACCCCGACATTTTCACCCGGAAGCACACGCTTGCAAAATGTGGCGCATGCGCGAGCGTGGCGTGACCGACACGGATACCGGAGGAGCACGACTGAGCGAGTTCTCTGGGGGTCGTGTTCGGGAACTCTCAAATACATTTTCACAAGCTTGCAAAAAAATCGGTGTGGATTTAATAACAGCAAACGCGTCAAACCCAAGAGGGTCTTCGCACTAACCCTAACCCAAGAAATCTTCATGAAAAAACACGCACTCGCATCCCTTCTCCAGAAGTTACTCAGGGAGTCGACCCGCTCCAACGAGTTAGCCCGCAAACGAGCACGAGTGCCTCCTATTCATCGATACTGCGAATATCTCGTCCAGATCAAATGAGAGTAAAGGCTGTGAGCCGCTTATTTCTGCTCACCATTGTTTGTAGATGTGGTTACAGTTCTACCGGGTCGTCAAACAGGCACACCATTTCTTGCCCAAAATAACTTCGGACTTGGGAATGTTTCTATTCAATTTCATTAGCAGTGGCTTATGTACAGCGTATGTCCATGTTACGGGAAAACAGGTCTTTTTTTGGGGGGGAAACCCTGCTTGAGGGAACTATGTAGTTTGCATGTACAATACAAGGCAAGCCTCAGAGGTCTATTTTGACCTAATAAAGGCACTCTGAAACCATGTATGTTGTGTATGTTAAAACAATTCTTGAATGTGTTAGAATCCCTTCTCGGGGTTTGTGCGTGAAGCCAACACAATCACATACGCGGCTTTTCCCAAAGCTGTGTATTTGACATAAATAGAAGTGCTGCACAGCAATCCTCCATTACAAAAGAATCAACACAGGAATGATACATGATAATAAATATGAGAATAAATGCTGGAATGTGTGTAAAAGGCAGCGAGCCTGTGAAAAAGAAGTGGAAAAAGGGCTGGCTAACTGCAGAGGTAGACAAATGTAGAAGCTCGGATGAGCCCTGATATGTTTGTGCTTGACCAGCATACACATACTTGCGGTACTTTAAGTATCCCCCCCCATTGAGGAAATGAAGATGCGTGCAGACAATGTCAACATTTTGCATGAATGAGCGGCTGTGTCGATGTGAATGAATTGAAGGAGAAAAAAAAAAAGGAAGGCCCTGAAATGCGGCTTGGCAGAGGTTGCAGAGCTGTGGTTTTTGAGGAATGGAGTTATTTAGTCAGAAATACAAATGTATACAGTGTTGCCCTATTTACAATGGAAAAAGCGAAAACGTTTCGGAAAAAACAAACCAAACAAAAAAAAAGACTTGTCAGGAATAAATAAAATAATTTACAATTTGACTCCGTGAAGGGAGGAAGGTGTCCTCCTGTGTGCGCTTGCGGATCATTTGTCTCGCTTCAGTGAGTGACTTCCTGGTGGCACTCGGAGTCACCGGGGATGTCGCCGGCTCCGGGGATGATCTTGCCGTTCCAGGCCGAGACGCACCAGCAGCGAGCGGGAGGGCCCGCCAGGGATGACTCGCACTTGACGAAGGACAAGGACAAAGAACGTGAAGGGAGGCGCCGGGCGACGCCGGGCGACGCCGGGCGGGCGACACCTTTGTGGCCCCTCACCTGCTTGGCCTTGTAGAAGCCGTGCTTGTCGCAGTTGGGGAGGTAGAAAGTGGTGAACTTCTCGCCGAGGTTCTGCCGGGAGCTGGCGATGGCGTCCAGGGCGGCGTGAAGCGCAATGTGGCAAGGACCCTGTGCGGCAGAACAATCGACCGTCAGCTCGCTCGCCCGCTCTTTTCGCTTCATATACGCCGCTGACTATTCTCGCCGCTGTCCGCATCCATTGAACGTACGCCGCTGCACAAGCTTCACCGATTGGCTGATGTGTGCATCACGTGGCGTTCTTTGATTTAGTTATTCTCGAGTGACGCTATCGTCCACTTTGCTGCTGTAAAATGAGAATGAGAAGTTTGATTCCACTGTAAACAAGCAGATGTGGGAGCTTTATTTCTTTTGTCCAATCCAACAAAGGTTTATGGAATTTCCCATTAAGGAATTCAAATGAGTAAATGTATTCACATTCGGAATATTATTTTTCCATCGAGATTCGAATTCATGTAAAAATGTCTACTTCTTTTAATCGCTGAATTGAATTTGACATCCATGGATTCAAACTAATTAACGTTAACATTTTTAATACCGATTTCAATCGCGAAATACAATGTTTGATTGAGGGAATGAAATTAGTGAAAGGATTTAAGTTACTTTTACTCATTTTAATCACGAGATTGAATTGTCCATTAAATGAGTATAATAAATTCATTTGAATCACTAAATGGAAGGATGCAAATACACAATTGTTGAATTTCATATCCCCATTTTCCATTGTGGGATTCCAAATATTTATTTCAAAAAAAATTGTAATCACGAAACGGAATGCCGTGAAAGGATTCAAATAAAAAATGTACAACCCTAAATATTGAAGAATTGTAACAAATATATTTTTACAAGCAAATCATTCAATCATTCAAGAATATATTGATGCCAGTTTTAATCACTACATGGAATTTTCCATCAAGGAAATAAAACGGCAAACTAGTTTGAAGGCTGAAGGGATTTTTCCACTCAGGGATATGAGCATCGTTTTGGGAAAATACATTTGAACCCTTCCATTGGGTTAGGGTTAGTGTCATTCAAAATTGAGCTGCGGGCTCACCTCCTGCACCAGTTGGTTCCGGATGGCGTTGACTTTGGCCTTGATGCCGTCCTGGGCGTCGTCAGCGTCTCGGGCGGGCAAGCCCAGCGCGTACTGCAGCGAGCCGCGGTCGTCTTCGGCATCCTCTGAACACCGACGCTTCATTGAGCGTTTACATTTTCCACGGGAGCGAAACGTGACACATGGATGCGGCGCTGACTCTACCTTGGTCTTCGGTGCAGACCCCCTGTCCCCGGGTGAGGGCACGGAGAGGCCTGGCCTCGCCGGGCCCGGGCAAGCAGCGCAGGCCGCGGGCGCAGTGGGCCGTGTGGACCCCGCAGGCGCTCCCCCTCTCCAGGGCGCAGGCCACGCAGCAGCCGCAGCCCGGCTCCCTCAGAACCTGGCCGCAGCCGGCCGGGACGGCGGGACACTCGCTCAGCTTCTCCTGGGTGCAGGGGGCGCAGCGGATGGGCTCGGGTCCCGCCACCGGGGACGACCCCGCCGCCGCCGCCGCCGCCAAAACCGCAAGGGTCACCAGCATCATCTTCTCGTGTAATCCCCACATGTTAACTCTTTGCACTTTTCCTACGGCCGTCTCCCTCTGCGGCCGTATTTATGCCTCCGGGGAGGGTTAATGATCGACACGCCGCCTACGGACATAAAATATTTGTGACACGGCCGCAGTAAACAGTAGGTTGACCCCGCCGGACGTGCGCGGTTGAAGGTTCACAGGGTCTGGGATCAATATTGACTTTGGAACGCAGAGCGATTGGACATCAAAACAAGCTCGGCCGCTCGGCTCGCTCGCTGGGGCGCGTTCGCTCATCGATGACTGAAAGCACACTCGGCCGGAAGAGCTTTCGATGCAGGAGTGAATAACATGTTTGGTTTTCCGTTCACCGTTTTGACACGCGCGAGCCGTTCCGTTGCGGCGGCCTCTTCGGTGAAGGTTCATCTTATCAGGAAAGGGAGACAAACAAGGCCACGAGACACATCCCCTCTTTGGATTGCATAAGCCCTCGAGAATCATAACATGTTTGTGTGGAGACAGCCCACGCTAATTGCTCCTTTCCTTCAGTGTAGTATTGGCGGAACGTGACAATACACACAACGGCCTCGGCTTCACTTGTACGTTGACGTACGTTACGTTACGTTACAAAAAAGCAAAGGTCTTCCAGATGACAATAGAGCATTTACTTTGACCTGCCCCCGAGTCAAATCAATGAGCTTCCAGCCAATCGGGTGAGCCGGGTTTTGGGCACTGAAACCCACTGACCCAATGAATCATGGCTGACCCGATTTCCAAAATAGGTCAAGAAAAGCTCTTCTCAAATGTGCAGCACCTGACATGAGACCAATGTTCCCCGATGTTTACTGGGCCAAGGCACATATTGTACTGCACATCGGAACAAAAATCTCAAGGCGCACAGCAAGGGACAGGCGACGACCGGTACCGGGTCCCGGCCTTATTTCAAGGGACCGGACCGGCTACTCGTGAAAGCCGTCGATAGCAACCGATACTGCAGTCCGTCATTCCGGCATCTATATTGTCATTTTCATAAAGAACACAATAAGGACGACTAAGAAGGTTTACACGAACAAGGCGAGCGCGTCAGTTACCTGGAAGTCCACGCCGACCACGGTGCTCACTCTGTTCGGAAATGTCATATTACCGTCGCTCTCGTGCGGCTCGGCAAGCTTCTCGTTGCTACCGCCACGACTCTTGAAACTAAACAAAAAATGACTACATCTGCTGTCTTTCTCTTCATACGGTTTCCCTGGTACTACTACTACAACAACAACAACAAACAAACAATCACAGTAATAGACCATTGCAAAGTTGATCAAATGTGTGCAACTTCACATGTTATTTGTGACAATCGAGAGCAATTTCATTGACTTGCATTCCTTCATGTGCCACATCCAGTATGGCGGACAAACCGATGTATCGCATTTCAAAGTCCTCTTCAACATCACGCTTAAAAGTAGCTTCAAGTCAGAACAGTTTTGCGTAACGGGAGTTTGAAGTAACGCTCTTTGCGGCCGTTTACACGAGCTTCCTAATCGGCGTGCAAAAGAGCAAAAATATACGCATGCGATGAAGACTCTCTGCAAATTCTGCTAAATACCCCGGCTAAACTTAGCTCCTCCCCACCATACAAAGGACAATCTATCACTGACTTCCTTGACACCAACTATTTTCTATTTGCCAGGGATTTGGCACCATCTTGTGGTATTTTATAGCATTACGGAGAGCTAAAACCCAAATCGGTGACACTTTCAGCAAAGAGATGATGAATGTATTGATCATTCTTTTAAATGTTTAATGGGACGGGGGGGGGGGGGGCACACTTGCACATGGTTGCCGTTCACTCAATCAGCAGCTGGTGTGATTTGGCCTCCTCAATGTTGACCATCACATTCACCAGCCACTGGGGGAACTGCAGAAACTGCAAAAGTTAGTGAGAACCAAATGTTAGAACAACTTACAAAGGTACACACCATTGATGAATTCTCCATATTCTTACAGCTACAAATGTTAAAATATGACAAACTATTTCCCGGACAAGTAACAGCTTGAGCCTGGAACAAATGAACTCGTGATGAGTTTTAGTTTATTTCTATAGCGGTACTTTGTTTTCCACAGTTAAGAACGTAAAAATGTTACCTGAAAAAAAAAAAAAAAAAAAATCCCTTTTACATTTGAAAAGGTTTTCTCATGTGAACAATTTGACCCAGGAATGGATTATTTCCACTTAATCTATAATCTAAATGACCTTCCACTGTATTCAGATTCTAATACTTGACTTATTTGTTTTTACCATTTTTTGCAGTGAGGATAACCTCTTCCTCCTCCTCCTCCTCTTCCTCTTCTTGCGCTTCTTGTTGGTCAGTGGCGGTGGGAATTGTTCCCAAGAGCAAAAACTGGCCGTCATTCTACTGCTTAGCCTTCGCTCGCTCGCTGCGCTCCTCTCGGCCAACTGCGACGATTCCAGTTGCGCCGATTCTGCGTGACACCGGGTGGACGTCAGCAGCCACGAAGGGATCTCGCCGAAGGAGCGAGACATCCGCATGGGCCGGAGAACCTTCAGAGGGACGTCGTCCTCCTCGTCACTTCCAAACATCTCGTCTCGTTCTGGCGCGTGGCTCTCGTCACCTCCGGCGATCGGCGCTGTTTGGGGTGATTGTAAACTGTTTGGAAATTAAAGCTACAGTCAGGAACAATTGGCAGATTTTGCACTCCAGGGCTCCTCATTTACTTTCAAGCCACTCTAGTCAAAATCAGCCAGCAAAGTCAGAAAGGGTTAGGGATAATCCGTCTTTTGGGCGACCCAAAAGTGCACTATAGCCTTGAGAAATTAACTTCATTTGGCCTTCTCTAAACAGAAATGTCCAATTGCTCTGCAATATCTGGAACTGAGTGTGGCCAAGCCTGGTGATTGGCGGTTGTGATGTCAGCAAAAGAACATTTCAGCTAAAAGAACAAAGCGACATTTAAATATCTGCACGTGCGCGTGTGGTGTGCACTGTTAAAGTGGGCCACGTACATTGCGTAATATCGGAACTCTCAGTGAGGGCTGTTTAGGGCGGGCCTGGTGATTGGCAGCTGGGACGTCAGCAAAGATGAAAGCGCCAAGGGACATTCCAGATGAAAGCGCCAAGGGACATTCCAGCTTGAGCTCAGGGCGTCTGCGTGCGGAGTGCTCGGGTGCAAGCTGGAGCCGGTTAGCCATTCTTGAACGAATGTGCACTCCGTTAGCACTCGTGGTGGTAATAAAGCCACTGAAGCGCATCGCCGACTGTCATCCTTGATCACATACGAGGGCATTCCAATAATTAAAAAAACAAATAAAATAAATGTCTGAGACCCCCACAAATGACGAGGGGGGGGGGGGGGAATGAGCATGTGTTTTCTGACTTATTTTTATAGAGTTTGGTGTAGTCAAAATGAGCGCTACAGCAAACCACACACACAAAATCATAAGCCACCTGCACAATCAGTCAGGATGATCTTGGCGAGACATGCGTTAATCGATCGGAAGTTGGAATGTTTCTTAAACATATTGCAGTGCAGACGTGTTAGAGCGCAGTGATTCCCAACCGCAGCGCCGTGGCAGACAGGAAATGATCCAAGCTCACTTAACTGGTTAAAAAATGATTCCACCAAATGTATGGAATAATATATCTTTGTTCATCTATCTTTACTGCAACATGCAGAACCATTCAATCCACTAATTAGTAGAAGGTACACAATCTGCGAATCCACTTTTTTGTGACACATGTGCGCTGGGAGATTTGTTCTAATGTAAAATATGTAACGAGGCTCAATAGAGGTTGGGAAACACTGATATAGAGATTGTTTTTTTTAAAAAAAAAAGAAAAAAGTCAAACCTCACATGTTGTATTTGCAAGTCCATTGTGGGCGTTTGCGTTTGCGTTTTGGCTGTCGTCAGCGACGTGGCGCTTGATGACTGATTCATGTCAAGTGTGGAGCTTAATGACAAGCAGGTGGGGACACAAGGAAACTGGACTGTGTGTGTGTGTGTGTTTCGGGGGGGACAAAACACGATGCTCCATTTAAGAGTGAAAAAAACCAAAATCCAAATAATACAGCCTAAACAATAATCTGAAATGAAATGAAAATATATTTACTGTATTGCACAATCCAAAGAACCAATTAAAGTCTTCCTTAATTTGAAAAATCAGAATCATTTGTAATTCATGCGGACAATAATTGAAGGCAGGGGTGTGCAACGTAAGGTTCATGACCCGTGCGCGGCCCGTGATCCGTGATCCTTCGACGCTGCCTCTTTCTGTCATCGCGTAACAGAATCAGCAAGCGTAAGTGTCAAATGAATGAACGTTCTATTGATGAAAGAGGATTCATGGTGTGCTGAAGGCTTGCATACATGCCAGTAAGCAGGTTACATTGGGTAGAGGGGGCGGGGGGTTGTTTGTGAACTGTCGTTGACCTCAGATTCCCCCTCGTTGCTTCACCGCGCGTGTGTGTGTACTTCAGCGGCATCCTGAAACAACTTTTTTTTTTCTGTGAGGTCATCGTTTGTTTTTAAGGTGAGTCACGGTGACGATTGTGCAAGTGACGGTTTACACGGTTTCTTCGCTGCCACAGGCCAAACGTTCAAAGTTGCTTCTCTCTCTCTCTCAATGCTTTTCATTTTTGCTCTTCAAGCTTTGACGGTTTAACGTTCGATATTTCATGATAAAACCTCAATTTACATGATTATTATGATGAATTCTTTTTTGTTATATTATTATTATTCATAAATACAGTGGTGCCTTGAGATACGATTTGAGTTTGTTACGTGACCGCGCTTGTCTCAAATCATCTTTCCCCATTCAAATGAATTGAAATGCCCAGAATCTGTTCCAACCTCCTGAAAAAAAAAGGTTTGTTGTAATGTGTTTTTTTGTTGTTGTTTTTTTATAGATATGAAAAGTATCCCTCGAATATAGTGTACTTCAGAAAAACACAGTGAGAAAAATGATATAGAATGTAAAGAAATACTTTAAAAAGATGCATTTTTTGCCGAATGGGCGTTGAGATGCCGCTTCTGGTGGCGGTATAATACGCACATGGCTATACGGTACATGGAGACGGTCACAGCTCCTCTGTAATATGAGCTGTTCCGCGCGGAAGATAAATAATAGATCCCTGTGAGTATTATATTATCTGTCTTCATATGTTGCTCCACCATTTGCGCTCAAATAGTGCAGATGTCTATGGACATTTTCGGAAAGGGCTGTATTATGCAACATGAGCAAGACTACTGACTACTGACATGAAGTTCTCGGCCACGTTTTGGGGCGGCAGTAGCTCATCCGGTCTCGAAGAGGGCCACTAGTCGGTCGAGAGATACTAGTCTGTTTGCTGACAAATTGTCAAGGTGCTCTTGAGCAAGGCAACAAAAATTGGCTTCGCCTTCACGAACCCGTAGGCCTAATCATTATTTTATACACCAATATTGTCTTTATTACAAAATATTCAATAAACCATCTTTACACTGTACAAGATGTATCATAGCTTTGTTTGGCTATTTACAAACAACGACGTAAAACCGTATGACCTGCATATCAAAGAGAATCTATGTAAAAAGGCAGGTTGCAAACACTGATAAGCTTGCCGTGGAGTAAGGCGGAAACATGACGGATGTACACAGATGCAGATTGGAGGCTATACGCCCAAGATACGGTGGACCACCGCGAGTCGCGGGGGGGACGGGGGACCGAGCCCAACCGTGAACAGCGAAACGACGCCATGAATTGACACTCCCCAAAAACCGATTCAAAGTCCTTCTCTGCTGGCCTCAACACTATCAAAAGCGCTGATCTACATGTACAACTTTCTTACATTATTTATTCATTCATTAGTATTCATATTTAGGACAGTATTTTGTGTTCTCCCAAAGTACAACTGATACTGTAGAAAGTATTTTGCCATGACATTTTTTTTTAAAAATCGGATTTTTTTTTTTTTGGGGCGGGGGCGGCTACATTACAGAACTTCAATAGGCTAATACTTTAGTTTTTGAGCAAATAATGGAGAAGAAGGTCCCCCCCCCCCCCCCACCCAAAAAAAAATAAAAAATAAAAATTGGCGAGTCGGTGAATTTGCAAATCTTTGGGTGGTCCACTGTATAGCTATAGGAAAAACGTGGGCCAACAGCACCGATGTTTCCATAACCATTTGTGTTATAAATACATTAGAAAGTAGATTTGCTATTGTGCAGTTGTGTGCTTTAATACTGTCTTTATACAATACCCTACGTCAGATTTGGGGAATGCCTTTTTTTCCTGATATAAAGACCTCCAAATCTTTCTTGTTCTGAAATATTGCGAGCATTAAATGTCTTCTGTTTTCAGAATCGCTCACATCTGGCCCACGGGCCGCGGGTTGCCTACCCATGTTGTGTGCGTTTCCACCGTACTTGGAGGTTTTGTTCGTCAAGGGCACAACTTGTGTGTTTACTGCATTCAATAATCGTCATGGACCGCTGTGTAAAATAAGTGTGAAACGGGTACGGTGGAACCTCTAAAAGTCCAAAATGGCAAAATGTTCTTTTCTTTTTTTTTCTCCTTCCCTTTGTGCTCGATTCTGCACGTGTTCCGCTTGTTCTTTGGCTTTCTCCGCGACAATAGCTGCAGCCCCGTTTCGCATGACATCGCAAAGGGCCACAAAGGATGAATTTGTTGTCTTTTTCTTTGGCTTTTTTCCCCACGCAACACTTATACCAAAAGAAGGCGCATTATTATTGTTATTGTTTTATGACTTATTATATAGAAGAGTTGAGTCATTTATTTTGCGCACTTTGACGAGTTAAGACTGTAAAACAATGAGATGCAACCACGACGTACAGTAAATCACGTTGTCCGTGTTTGGACGTCTTATTATTCTTAGCAACAGGGGTAAACTTAGTTGCACTGTCACGACGGTAAACATACAGTTGCTATTACATCTTATTGACTGGGGTTACCTTATTTTTATACTTTTATGACAGTTAGGAAAGTTTGTTGTTTTAGCCATACTACTTCCAATGAGGAAAAATGTTTGATACCGTGGATAATTGACGCCCATTATAACTGCATGGAAAATCAATTATTTATTTGTATTATATCTTATATCTTATTATCTATATATATATATTTATTTATTTATTTTTCAAACCCCAAAAAGTCTTAAATAAGTAGGGATGAAATGCCATTTCGCAATTCCGGGGTTAGTTTCTTCCCCAAAAAAGCAAAAGAAAAAGAATTGCAGAAACAAAAAGCAAAAAAGAAAATAGGTGATTCCGCAGGTGCCGAACTGTGAGTATGCGGGATCCTCTGTAAAATCAAATCTAAAGCGTCCCTCAATGAATTGCATTTGACTTGAAAGGTTCCACTGTAGTTTGTTCAAGCAGAAAAGACCCATTTGAGCTTATCTGGCGGTGTTATCAAGAGAGTGCTCATCTGGTGGATGCCATATTGGAAAAACTTGAAGGGGAAAGCGTAGCTATGGCTATCAACTTGTAAAAAGTCATGCACTGCTAATTAGAAATGTGTCAGCAAAAGTGTTCAAAATGTCACACAAGCACACACACACTCACAAATACATACGCACATGCTTAGGCGCACCATAAAAAGAAACGCTGTGACAGCTTGAAATCATTGAATGCATCCTTGGCATCATTAGAAAGATCTTTTTTGGGGAGGAAAATATCCCCTCTGCGGAGATTTTACCTGCAAAGAAAAGGACAGTTTGTCCAAAGAGTGGAAAGCAGCTAGCTGACATTTCCTTCAAAAACCAAACAAACCAAAGAAAACCCAGCAAATTTGGATTTCCTGCACGAGCGTGGCACCCGCAGGAAACGTGCAGGCGGCTCTCCTCAAGGCCTCCATCTTGGCTCTTCTTACCTTCGCCGAGGTCGCTCGCTTGCGTTTGCGTCTACACCGCAGCGTCAGCCACAGTCGCCACAGCCTCAATCTCAATCTCTGTCACAGCTAAATCCTCCTCTTCCTCTTCCTCCTCCTCCTCCTCCTCCTCACCCACCGCAGGCACGCGGGAAGAGGGCAAGCACGTCGGCTGGCTGTTGGGGGCGGCGGCGGCGGCGACCGAGGAGACGCTGCCCAGGTTGGCGGGCACGCTGGTCTTGCCGCAGGAGTGGATGCGGCGCGCCAGGCTGGCCGAGCGCACCACGGAGGAGGTGGTGGCCGTGCCCACGCCCTGCACCTTGCCCTCCAGGAAGTAAGTCAGCATCTCCCCTTTGCCCTTCACGCTCACTTTGCCGCGGCACACCAAGTCGTAGTCGGAGTTCAGCAGGCGGTAGACCTCCTCCGTCACCTGGGTTGGCATACGAGTTGAGCAACGAAGACTTATTTTCCAAAAATAATCAATATCCGCAGATGCCGTTACCCTTTGTTCAAATTATTGTACAATTTGCAGTTGTGTTAAGGCTAAAATTGTGCTGATTTTGTCACCTGTATCTTCCCCGGTACTCCCGTGCTGTCCATGCGACTGGCCACGTTGACCGTATTCCCCCAGATGTCATACTGGGGTCGCCGCGCCCCGATGACCCCCGCCACCACTGGACCAACATTGATCCCTGCGCCGGCGTGGCACAAATCAAATCAGACCTGAAAAACTTTTCATACTTTGCCCGTTATGCTGTTCGTGGCGGTGTGCCGACGTACCCACTCTTAAGACAAACTCGTTATAAGACTGGTAGTTGATTTCATCCAACACGTCAAACATCTCGATGGCGTAGTCCGCTATTGTGCTCAGGTGGTCATAAATTGACTTCTTGGCCTAAAGCGACACAAAAGGATGCTATTTTTGTGCTTGACTGTTTGCACCATTCGACTGATGGCTAAAAGGTTTTTTTCCACTTCACTCGAGCTTGCTCGTAAATTACATTTTGGCTAACAACACAAAGCGAAAAAGGTATCGCGCTCGATTTGTCTTTGTGTGTTTTTTCAAAGGAAAAATAGCAGTTTAGAATATTGTACGTCAGAAAAGCAGAGTCATGACATAACAGCAAACAGTTGTTTTGCTTCAATTCAATAGACGTTGTGCTGATCATGCTAGTATGTGCGCTTTGGCCACCCGGGGGCAGTATAATAGCTACAGTAACAGCGGTGATTCTTGGCAGAGGATAAAGAATACGTGCCTGTACATATTGCTACATTATCTGTGTAGTGGTATGTTTTGTGTTCAAATATCCGTTGCCTGAAAGGTTAACATCGCTGCAACACGTTAGCTTTTGTTTGTTACCATGAGGCTGGAAGACATTTTGTTAGAAAACTATTTCTTTGCACTTGTCCAACTTTTCTATTCTGTTAATTACAACGTCATATGAACTCTGCTCTAGCGTGAGGATAAAAAAGGTCACTTGTACTCCTGTCTCTCGCTCTCGCTGATAGTTTAGTATCACAAAAGCGAGAAAAAAGCAGAAAATAACGTCGGCGCGCCTTTCCTCAGTTGGGCGCACGGGACAATATGGCCCTAAGACCCGAGGCGTAAATATTTTAGCGCAATAGCGCGTCTCACCTCGGTTCCGACGGTGGGGACGAGGCCGACGGCCGCCATGTACGTGCTGCCTATGGTCTTGATCTTCTCGATATCTCTGTAGCACTCCTTGTCCATGAGCTGGAAGACGCACATTGCGGTTTCAAATCTCTTCGTGCCGCAAGTCAATCATAAAAACAACTCAACCTCATCAAAGTCTGCGATGATCTCGTTGAGGAGTCTCAAGCATTCCACTCCCATGTTGTTGCCGTCCAGCTCGATGTAGAAGTCGTTGAAGTTTGGGATGGACGCAAACAGGACGCCTACTTGCGCGTAAGACTGGTAGTACAGATCCTAGAAGAAGAAGAAGACAAGTCATTACATGTCATTGTAATGCTTGTTCATGCCACTTGTTGTGACGTTCTACCTGTTTGTGTGTGTCTGCCTGCCTATGAGCTGGGCTCACCATGTTCCTGGGGTTGGACAGCAGGAAGTGTTGGGCCACGTGTGCCGGCAACAGATTGAACAGGATCCGCCTGTTGTCCAGTTTGACTTTTTCCATCCCGTCCCTCTCCTCCTCCGCCTGTCACCAAACATGCGACACTCACTGACAGCTGGAAATTCAAGGGGCTTCTATGATGCAAAGTTACATTTTGAGGCTTTTTGCTCATTTCTGTTTTCAGGCAAAGAGAAAATACTTGGACTACTGATACTCATAAAAGGTCATCAAACAGCAACTAAACAAATGTTCTCTATACATTGCCATATATTAATACGACGACTACTACTACTAAGAAGAAGAAGAAGATAGTTTTTTTCAGGTAGCATTTCATAAATTAGAACACAAAACATTATTTCGTTGAACGTCTTTCATTAAAATGTTGTAATCTATTTTTCAAATGTAAATAACTAAAAGCCTCGCGTTCGCAGATATATTGGCCTATATCTGACGAAACCGAGAGGACAGAAAAACTGAAAGCAAACCCTCAACGGCGTCGCTCAATATCAAAAGGAACGTTGTCGATCGTTGGAGGGACCTGCCCACCACGAGGCAAAGGCGGTGCGGTGCGTTCGCGAGCAGGATGTTGTAGAAGGGGCGCGTGGAAATGAAAATGTTGAACAATGCGCTCAATTTCATTCTGACATTTCAACACCGGTTAACCGGTTCATTCCTAATAGTTGGAGGGAAATCCTTTTCTACCTTCGAATGAGGCTCGTTTTCAGCTATTGCTGCCTTTCGCTTTTGTCGTAAGTATCAAAAATGTTTCTATTATTTACATCTTATAACAAGCGTCCCAGTACGTTTGAGACAATAGTACTCTGAGGAAATTGCCGACTGCTAAAACGTTTTGTAGACTTCCATCACATGCTGACTGCTTCCATTGCGGTGGCGTATACAGGCTAAAATCATCCAAACATCATTGACGCTTTTGGAGACGACTGCAACTACATCCTTTTACATTGTCCCCAGTTGGGGTCAGTAAAGACCCTCGGTACATGTACGAGTTTCCATTTGAACTGCTCGTGTAGCTTTATTATTGTCCACTTTTTTCCTGATGAATCGGAGCCAGAACAAACTTATCTTACCCTCCTTGTTGCCAAAGAACAGGCACCTGGCAGCTTCTATACAAACTTTGTACGTGGACATGTCTGAAGCAACACTTTACGTCCAGCGCAACATTGCATTCAGTGAGGAAGAAACGCTGGCTGACCTGCACCGCCCAGAGGAAGTCCAAGCGCAGTTTGAGGTCAAGCTGCCTGGAGTGGAGGGCCAGGGCACTGACGAAGAGCAACAGAGACAGTATGGGCTCAAAGCCCCGGATGTGGAAGGACCCCCCGCTGTGGAAGAGACCAAGGCACAAAGTCAGCACTGGGGCCGGACCACCCAGGAGAAACTACACAGGAGGCTTGAGGTGATCACGCGCACGCAAACGCGTGTTAAGTTATACAACAATGTGGATTTATTTTGAACATTTCCTTGTCTAATTGCGTGAATGGTGGACTAAAAACAGACAGATTATACCGTTTCAATTTCTCAATATGGGATCGGCACAAAATGTGCATCCAATTCCAGACAGATGAGATATGATTTTTCTCAGTTCAAATACTTCCAAATAACCACAACAAAGAAAAGGGCACATAACAACGATGGCATGGCATGGCATGGCATGGCATGGCATGGCATGGCATGGCATGGCATGGCATGGCATGGCAGGACAATTTGAACAATCATCAAGGGTCCAATCACATCAGCCCACAACCTCTAGGGGGCATATTTACATGGTACTGTATCTGGGGACTTCTATTTTGAGTTCTGGTGTTGTGATGATTAGCGAGCATTATCTATTTCCTTCATCTATTTAATGTGTAAAGTTTAGCGTAAAAAAATGAAGACAATGTGATTTCAACTCAACATTTACATTTTTGGGACTATGGGAATGCTGAGTCAAGATCATTGAACTCTTCGCTGCCATTGACGGCTGCTGAATTCAACATGGAGGACTGGCTGTGAATGATTCATAATATGGCACAACATAACAATGCATTCAAAGTTCATGTGCTTCAAAAGCGTAGGAAATGGAAGTGTGTGTATGTTGTTGAAGAACACACACACAGTGTACATCAATTTAGATGTACTGTAAAGGCTTCCCTAACTCCTGCTAATCTGTTTTCCTAACTGGATCAGAGAAACATGACACGTCCCAAATAAAATGTCGGCTATGCGTAACCTCCTTTTGAAGAAATGATGGAAAATCAAAGCAGCTATCATCTAGCATGCCATTTGCACGATCGGCGAGCCGCCCGCCCGATGTCGGCGGCCCCCGCCGGGCCCGGGGGCTCACCCACCCGGCGGTCTTGCGAAAACCGCTGAGCTCCAGCACGGTGATGTAGAGCACCACCAGCAGGAGCATCAGCGCCATCTTGGGCAGCCAGGAGACACGCAGGAAGAGCGCCAGGGTCAGCGTGCCCACCGCGCACGACAGGAAGGCGTAGCGGGCGCCCTCGCAGGGCAGCTCGGCCGCGGTGCGGTTGACGTCGCCGTCCGTGTCGATGATGACGGTGGAGCTGTTGGTCTTGGCGGGACCCCACATCCGGGGCATGCAGCCCACCTGTATCGAGAGCAATCAACTAAATGTGTGCACTTTATAAAAACAAATCTAATTAAATCCGAAACAAGTTACAGTGGTGCCTCGAGATAGGAGTTTCATTTGCCTTTAACTCAAAGCGCTCTTATCGCAAATCATATTTCCCCATTGAAATGAATGGAAATACCATTGATCTGTTCCAGCCTCCCAGAAAACAAAATTGCTTTTTGTTTTTTAATAAGGAAAATAGCACCTCTATAATATTATACTTTCTAAAAACAGAGCAATAAAACCATGAAATAGAATGTAAAGCATTAGAAAGTTTATTGAAGAATATACTGTACGCCTGTGGGTAATGTGATATTATCTGTCGATATGCGTTCAAATATCTGTTTCTCCTCCGTGTCAACACGGATATCGGAATTCAACAGCCGTCAATGGCAGTGAATGTGTTAAAGGGTTCTAAAAGCGCTGTCAATGCTAACTGTTAGCATTTCAATGACATTTTCCATTCGTTTGGTCGTTTGTTAGCACGAAGCTAGCGTTCAAGCAGATTCGTGGGGTTGCTTCACATACACAACATGTATTCTCTTTATTTGATGCTTAGTTTGGCTGTACATTTCTACTGGGAGTGGCATTAAACAGCTTGAAACCTCTTTTTTGATGAACTTTGGTTCAACTTGCTGGTTATTGTGAAGTGTCTCTCGAGTTGACAAAAATTCGGCCCAACGATGGCTCGTATTCTGAAACCTTCTCAAGTCAGAGCACTCGTATCTCAAGGCGCCACCGTAACCATATATCCATCACAAAACTTACCACACAGGCCTGGGCCACAGCATAGATTAAGAGCACGATGAGAATGCAGAGAGCGGTGCGAATCTGAATCGTCAGGCACCCGGGAAAGCACTGATTCACAAAGGCGTGAGACAATTTCAGCAGATCTACGCATCCCTCGATCCATTTTTCTTCCAGGTCGCGGGGGCAGCCGATTCAGCGAGGAAGCGCAGTCTCCCCCCCCCCGGCCACTGAAGTAGACAATGTGCACATACCTGTACTCTGGTGATATGCAGGTACATGACGCACGCCACCAGGAAACAGATGCAGAAGACGAGCAGCACCGGCACCACCGTGCCCCTGGACCACACAAAGAACAGGTAAGCCAGCACAACAAAAAGACAAATATGACAGAGTAGTGCTCTGTATATTTCCAGTACATACTGCGGGATGATGACAAGATATACGAGACCGCACAAGGCCGCGAGGATCAGAGACAGAACCACAGCGCTGGTGAAGTACTCATCTGGAACCTGATGGTACTTTTTGGTACCGAACAGAGCAGAGAGGGTTCAGTACTGACCATTGGCATCTTTTCCACACAAGCAGAGTTTGATTTGATTTGGTTTGAATGTCGGCTTTTGCAACTGTCAAAAGTTGTCACCGGTATCCCAAAAAGATGGTCGGCGTGTGACTTTTGGTAGTGACGCGCTTGGATTGGCCACAAAACAAGAGGGCTCCTTGACACAGAGATTCCACAAAATTGACACATCAGCGTCGCAACAGAAGGCTAGTGAGAGTCGCGGGCGGATAAATGCCCGGATGGACCTCGTACTCACTTTCCGTAATGCCGCCGTTGTAAAAGCAACACGGAAAAAGGCAGAAAGATGCCAGCCAGATTTACTTTGATGGGAAGTGCCGCTGCGAACCCGACTGTTGTCTTTTTTTCTCACCCTCCGCTCGCGCTCCGAGCACTTGTACACGAGCGTGAGGAAGTGGAGGTCGGCCGTGTCCGACTCGGTCTGCCGGGCTTCGATCAGCCGCCCGATGTAGCGGTTGACCCGCGTTCTGGGGCTGCTCTGGACCACGTTGGCCCGGTTGGCTTTGGGCCGGTTCCGCAACTTCTGCGGTGCCGTCCTCATGGCCCGCCGCTGTTTTAAAGAGGAAAAAGAAGAAGTCGTACCGGCTGCGTTTGGGGAGTTTCATCATGTCGGAAAGGCGCCCGAATACAAGCGCGCCGCTGATGATACTTTCAAACGTCACATTTAACTTCATTAGCGGATGCGCCCTGCTGAGACGAAGTGTCTTTGGCAGCCACAGCGACGAGAGCTGCAAAATAGCGGGCGCTGGAGCATAACCGCGTTGCCTCCATTTCTACTTGCTTTGGTCGCCACCCACACAGAAAGTAGCACACCAATATGGCTATTTCGTATACACGTTCATCTGAAACAAAAGGAACCTTTGTGCTCATTGGCCACATTTGATTTTGAAAATGCACAGATGGACCGGGTGATTCCTCGACGAGGTAACTGTATATGTAATCTTGTTTATTGTAATTCTTTTTTTCACTTCTTAAATGTCATTGTTTTTAAAAATGATTGTTATTATAATCATTGTATGTTATATGTAAAATAGTAGTATCAAATATATTATGTTTGGAAGTAATTGATTGATTAACCACTTTTGTCATTTAAAAAGATAGATTTATTACAAATATTTTCGTATTTTACCACTCACAATAAATCAGTTAACATGAGAAACGAATACATGTAAAGGCTGGGTGGGCCGGATTACAGAACAGCGTAAGACGCTTGTGGCCCCGGGGCCATACTTTGCCCTCCGACTGGCTCAGGAATCACTGCATTTGAGTTTTGTTTTGTCTTGTTCCGCAAATAGCGTTATGGTCAGTGGTTAGAGCGCCACCCGGTGTTTCGGAAGACTGCAAAAGTGGACAGGGATGAGTTTCACTCTGAGTTGCTATGTGAGCCTCTATCAATAAAGAATATAGAATCATTTGTTGTTTTGGTTTTTCATTGTGAGGTTTATTTTCTTCCTTTTTTAAAAAATTCCTTGTTAAACTTTCAGTTTTCACAGCCGTCCAAGTGAATAAGTTGCACATTTATGTACACAGTGGGTTTAAAAAGATGACCTACGTTTTCACTTTGTTACTGAATACACATTTACATTGTATTAAATAGCAATGCAATGTCAAATACAATTGAAGAAATTCAATTACAAAACGGTGAGAAGATGGGGTGTTCTCGGGATAAATACTGCTTTTCTATTCACACAAAATCAGAGTCGAAAAAAGAAAAGAATGACCTTATCGCCGTCCTCACAATTCATGGCATTGGAGAAGGGGATCTCTGCCTTGAACATCTTCCTGCAGTGCATGAGCTGCACCAGCAAGTAGCACACCGTCTTGAACTTCATCTTTTTGGCCGGCTTGATATCCGAAAGAATCAATCCTGGGAAAATCTGGAAAAAAAGGCAGGAACTTTTTTGGGGAAGTCAGTCGTGATAGGCTTCACATCATCCTGGAGTCTTTCTTACCAGGATTAAGAGACAACGTGGTAACGTTTCAGTTCAATCACGGAGCTCATTGCAAGGTTACACTATAATACACTTCAATAGCAATATAACAACGAAAAGTAGTCATTTTGGTGACGTGAGGAGTCCGCCCAACAAGGACTGCCCTCATTGCACTTGCAGTAAGTCCTAATCATCTAACCCTAACCGCTTGTAACAATCAGTTTGACTGCTATGAGTTGAGCACTTGAGTACTTGATTCGAATACTTCACGCGAGACTTGCAGCGATAGCTCTTCATATTTCCACCGCTGGAGTAGAAACGCGAGCGAAGCGGGCAGAAGCCGCTCGTTGATGTGTTTGCCACACGCGCGCATCCGCACGCATGCTGAACTCTGCAAATGTGTGACGAAAGATGCCACAGGCTCCGCCCGTCCGTCCCCCCCCCGTCCCCCTTCTCGTTGAATCCATTACAGGCTGGAAGTGACATCATCTGCGCATCAAATGTGCGAGAGCTCCATTATATCACGCTGGGGGCTTTTTTTTCTTCTTCTTTGCATTCTCCTCCTGTGAGATTTTAGTGGATGAGAAGCAACCAGGAGAAGATAAGCCTCCTTCTTCAATCGACCCTCGTCTGACTTTCCACATGGATTATCTCTGCGCAGTGCACCCTTCGCGGTATTACGGGTTCACTCGGGGCCACGGCCTCATAAAGGACACAACTGAAAGTCTGCTCGTAGTCATTTCCTCCCAGGGCTTAGACATAAACAGCACACGACGGCTTGGAAATATAAAAGAGCGTACCTTGCGTCGGTGAGACGGCACGATAAAGAAAGTTTCGATCTGGTGTTTTTGGAGGAAGGCGTTGCGCTCGTGACCGTTTCCCGGCTCGACCTCGTAATCGCCATTCAGGCACTCCAGTGTGGATCTGGTGATGTGGACCTTCCTGCGGAATACAGCAAAAAAAAAAACACGAATGGGTGGTGAAATCAAAATCGGAATAGCAACCCTCACGTAGCACACGCATACGCCCCAGTGAGGTATTCATATTATTTATTACTGCAGCCAATGCATTTTCTCCCAGCATTCAGCAGTGAAAAAAAAATGGAGGCCAAATGCATGTCGTGTGAATGTCACAGCATTTGCGTGTTTATCACCTACAGTACGAGCACAAACTGTATATATTATTTTTTTCTTTCACCATTCAACACATTTTTCATATTGCCAAAAACACTCTCAGTTTTGGGGTGAATGCTTGTCTCTCAGCATTTTTGACGCTTTAAGTCGTTTTAATACAAATACTTTTCTCTCAGGATTCACTTTTCATGCAGAAAAGTGTCCCTGTGAATGCTCGTGTCATAATAATTTTTTAGGCCACTTGCTTTAGTGTGATTCATTTTCTCTCGGCATTCAACAGTAAACCACCAAAACAAAAAATCTCAGAAACATGTTTTTTGATGCACTTTAGATTTCAATGTTTGGCATACAGTAGCATAATGTGTAAATACTTGTCTCTGAGCATTCATATGATTCAAGTTAACGGATGTGAATCTGACCCGGGTAGTCCCCCGGCCTCCATCACGTTGGCGAGAGTGACGTCGTTGGACCACACGTCGTACTGCCACTTGCGAAGGCCCAGCACCCCGCACAGCACCCGGCCCGTGTGCAGGCCCACGCGCATGTTCAGGTTGACTTCCGTGGCCTCCGCCACTGACCTGAGAGGGCCAGCAACACATTGGGTCACCGTGGCGACACATGAACAACTGCACTGCATGATACTGGACCTACAGATTTGGCAGCCTAGCTAAAATCAGGTAGCATTCAAGTGTATAAGCAAGACAATAGTAAGACAACAAAATGATTTTCATGAACGATTTTGTCTCAATTTCACGTAACACGTTCACTGCCATTGACGGCTTTCGAAGTGAAATATCCATGTTAACTGGGAAGGCTACCTCATCAAACCAGACCGAAACACTAAAGCTGAATAGAGGTGTCTAAAAGAAATTCCAGAATCCTCATGGAGAATTTATGGCAGTAGTCACGACCACAGGGTAATCCAAAGTTCATTTGACCTCACAGTGAGTAGGGATGAATATCAGATGATAACAGAAATAAGTTTTGAAAAGTGCTGTTGGTGATGAATGTCCTGTCTGGGAATTTCTTTATTTTTGTTTCTAAAAAAACTGAAAAAAAAAAAGTATATAGTTGTTGATTTGTTTATATTCCAGGAAAAAGATTGTTCATTTGAAACCAGTTTATGGATTATATTAGAATGATTATTTTATAGAGATAAATCAATGGGGAGCATGGTGTTATTTATAGCCTCGCAGTGCAAAGTATGCAAGAAAAGGCGTCTGCTACGGTAAATACTTTGTAACTATAACTTTTGACACTTTAACACTCATAAAGCAGTTTTTCTCTTCTTTATGATAATTTCAGGTAATATGTCAAGACCTGCACAAGGATCACATTTCTTCAACTGTGATCTAGAATTTGCTCTGGAATCCCAAAATAGAACCCAAAAAAAAGACTGCAACATTAATCAGTGTCCAAATCTCCAATCAAACCTTAAATCAAGTCATAAATGTATCAAATTAGAAATGACCTTTTTTTTCCCCTTCACACTGGATATGGAGACTATCCAATGCTAAAATGTACGTTCCAAATCAAGGGATTATATTTTTAGAACCTAGAAATGTGGATGCAGATGAATAAAATGTATCCCACTGGGCAATGGTACTGAAACGTACTGAAACGTACTGATATACAATACTTAACTCAATGATTGGGCCACACGTCATTTAAAAAAAAAAACAGAACAGAGCCTTCAGCAGCGTGGAATGCTTTCAACAGCAGATTTCAATATTTTACCATTATGAAGAGGAATAAGGAATTTCAAAGTCATTAAACAACACTTTTTTTCCCCCCTCGTTAGGAATGCAAGCGAAAACAACTACGATATGAACAATGGAGTAAAACTGCAAGTTTGAGAGTGGCCTTGTATTGCGCGGACACTCAAAGTCAGCTGGGATCGGCTGCGGCTCAGCCGTGACCCTCACGGACACGAGCGCTGTAAAAAATGGACGGCTGGACCGTCAGGTCACTCACGTTATGGTGTCAATCATGTCCAGTCCCATCTCCACGCAGCAGTGGGCGTGGTCCGTCTTGGGCTGGGTCAGTCCAGACACGCAGTAGTAGCAATCTCCCAGGATCTTTATCCGGCGACAGTGGTTCTCCTAGCAACACGGGCATGACAAATACACACTGTCATTGGGACAATAGGAGAATATGTATCGCGTATAATCGTGCGTGATCGATGCCAGCAAGGTCAAATGAGCGTTAAGGACGATTTGATCGTACATCACCACAACGCCGCAATGCTTAAAGCCTGTCAAATTATGCAAATGCTGTCTGCATATTTGGTTTGGATATATGGATGTATGATAGTTTTCAGCACCGTCAAGGCAATACGAAGACTCTGCCCCTCCATCGCTCACTGGCAGTAAGCATGACAACAGAAGGCTGGCGAACACAAAGCGCCATTATCGGAGCACGTGCGCCAGGGAAACAGGGTTAACATTGACGCCGTCGCTCACGAGCCCTTCATTGTCTCCACGGAGGTAACGGGCTCACCGGCCGCGCATGCGAAGAGAGACTCCTAATTATGCACGTTGGCGGACCGTGATGCTTGTCCGTCCGTGTTTGCACGCTGCTGGTGTTGGTGATTTCGCCGATGTTCGCAGACCCAGGTCGCGAAGAAATACGGCCTGGGTTCACGCACCGCAACTTCAGTCTCGCCGTCGACGCGGAAGCCTCAGTTCTGCGTTTGTTTTTGGGCTCTAAATTCCCCTTCCGAACGGCTCCAAAGAACTGGAAATAGAACCCTATGGTTTTGCCGGCCGGCCAATCGGGCCTCTTCGGGCTATCTCGGGTCAGGTGGCGGATCAGTAACAGATGGCGCTACGGCAACAACGCCTGCGGGGTGGAAAGCCCCGGTGCTTAAAGTCTGCCACTCTGTACTTTTCCTGCGCTAATCTGCACTGTGGCTTTAGGAGCCGATTGAGAACCCGAGCGAGATTACCGCGCGTCACGTGACCCGAGCGTTGCGGACCGTGCGGTTTCATCGAGACAAGAAGAAGCAAAGAAGACATTTACACATTTGCTCTTTTTTGGGTTGTTTGTTTTCCTCAATAGAAATGACTCATTACAATTACAATAGAGCACTTCCACAGCTGTGATGCCACACACACACAATCTATCCATATGCAAATGAGCATACTCGTGCCCCAATAAAGAGGATGCCACAAAGCAAGAGACAAACAAGCTTTCAAATAAACCGCCCGCGCGCACACACAAATACGAGGAGATGACAGCAGCAGCGAGGATATGTTGTTATTTGTTGGAAATTCGTTGAGGCCCGAGAGCGCCCCGGCCGGGGGAGGGAAATGTTTCTTTGGCCGTCGCCGTCGTTTGACTCGGACGTCCATTTCCCGAATGTGATGAAAGCAAATGGGTTGGCCGCGCATCAACGGCGCCGGATACGACGTGCGTGTCGTTTGAATTTGTGCAACGGTTTTTATGGTATTGCGCATGAATTAGAATCGTATGACACATGAAGAAAACTCCCCTCCCTGGCTCTGAGCCACTTAGGTTGCCAAATATTGGGACCCGATGAACTATTTATAACTGATATCATTCTTAAGCAGTGTCGTCGTTGTCCAGTGAAAAGCGTACGAGTCTATTGTAACTCATTTTGGGAAGAAAAACTAAATATTGACCCATTTGAAATCCTTTTACGATTTGAAGGAAGACAAATATATTGGCGCTTTGAATAAATGACATTTTCGAGAGAAGGCCGGAAATCTCGTCGTCGTCATGGTAACTGGAGCCCTTCTGGGGGCGGGGTGAGCAGTGGCTCATTTGCAGACCCAGAACCGCCCCCGATCGAGCCGTGTATATTTCCACCGAAGCTCGTCGCAGAGCTTTTCTCGAGAAATTGGGAACCTTGTCTCCTTGTCTCCTTGTCTCCTTGTCTCCTTGTCTCCTTTCGGGCACATCGGCCGCTGTCCTCCGCAGGGCAAAAGTCAAGTGAACGGCGAACGGAGGCACAGCGACCACCTGTTTCAGATTTAGAACCTGATGACAAATTCATTCAGTCCGGTACGACGTGAAATCATGTTTACGTTGGACGTTGGGGAATTTAGGATTTCGAATGTAATCAAAGCATAACCAAAAGTCATGTGGTTATTGATCAATTGGCACACTCTGCCAAAGTCTAAAATCGTCTGGTTCGGTTTGAGCGGATCTGCGGCCGGCGGCTCGGAGCACGCGCTCGTCTTACGTGAACGGTCGGACTTAACGGCGATCCTCGCATCTGCTCGTCTGACAAACTCCTCCGGGGCATCGGGCTTGTTTACACGTCAAGCACAAGCGTCGACGCTGTGAGGCTGTGACGGAAAAAAGGTTGGCATCTTACGAAGAAAGACGATTCAGGACGATTGAGGACTGTCAAGGATCGTCGTGTGGGAATTTGGACTCTTCTTGCCACGAGCTTTGTTAGATTGGATTTTGATTCATTTAACTATTCTGGCAACAGTAATACATTTTTTCTCCCCCCCCCCCCCTGGAAAAACAACATTTTTGAACATCATTACAACTTTTTGACATAGGATCCAAATATTTGTTCTCATAACACGGCAACTTCTATTCATTGAAGATTTTCTCATACAACACAACTTAATTCTATATTTTGATTTGATTCCTTTTTTTTTTTTTTCTTATAACTTCACAACTTTGTCATATGATTTGGACTTGTGACGAAATTTCTTCTCAACACTTTACATACGATTCAACTTTATTATCTTAAAAACTTCCTCCCCCGTAACTTCATAACAAGCTTTTGTCATACGATATAATCTACTACGATTACAACTTTTTCACAAAAACCTATTATTTCCTCACAAAGATTGTAATTCCACTCTCATAAGAATACTTTTTCTCTAATAAGAATTTGATATTGCAGAACTTACTTCTTTTTTTTTTTTGCAAGATTCCGACTTGTTTCTAAAACAAAGCAAGAAATGCGTTCTCGGACGATTCTGAAACATTCTCCTTCTCATGAGATTATCACTTTATTAAAGTTTTTCTTGAAAAAGAAAAAGAAAAGAATGTTTTTTTCACTCTTGAAAAGTCCAAACGATGCTTGTTCGAATCCAACTAATGCATTTTCTTCCTCATTCATTTTTTTGGTTCTTAAAAAAAAAAGGTATGCCTTTATCCTCATAGTATAGTTACAAGTTGTTGTTTTTTTTATATATGATTATTATTTTGAGAGTGGCCCAAATGCTCTGTCATCGTGAAACTGCATGCATTGTAGAGAAATACCATGGGATATTTTTGAAGGTGCATTAGTGTGAAAAATCAGAGGACTTTGTCCCAGTGAAAGAGCAGCAAGACAGTAGTTGAGACGTCGCAAAACGGAAGAGAGAGAGAGAGAGAGAGAGAGAGAGTGCGGTGAAAACCGCGGGGCTGAACAGTCGCCGTTGAGGGAAGTAGGCCGCTGCGTGTCAATCGAGAAGCTGCCAAACAAGAAGCGGAGGAGTCCGGAAGCTGTGATGCACGGAGGTGTTGTGAAGACGCACGAGAACAACGACAAAGAGGCAAAGGACAAAGCTATAGACGCACCTCCACTCTAGACGTGCAAAGACACGAGCGAGCACGCTCCAGCCAGCGCTATTCATGTCACAAAGCGCCGCCATGAGTGTGCCTCTGAGCGCAGAAGCTGTTGTTTTGCTCTCCTTGGACAGCAAGTGTTTACGGAGCGAGGGGACCAGTTGGCACACTTGGACACGGACCGCCATCTCTTAGCTGTGTTAGCCTGTGAACGCCAGCTATCAATCTGACATCCGACGGCAGAACTCTTGGGCTGGTTTTTTGTTGTTTGGTTTTGGGGGAGAGTTGAGGTCCCAAAGCTTTCTCCAGGCGTTAACGCCACTAATCTTCAGTCTCGGCAGCAGTCCGCAGATTCTGGCGACGGTGCTAAAGAGTTATAATTACTCTCAGCTTGCGTTCAAGCGGGTGGTGGGAATCGAACTGTCGACACTTATCAGTGTGAGTGGGTTTCCTGGAAACCCCAATTTTATCCTCGGCCTCCCCCGGCCGGGCCAAGAAGACCTAGGCGGAATTAACGCAGGCTAAAACTCCTCAACAATAACATTTGTTGTCAAACACTTTGGCCTTAATCCGACAAGGAATTCCACTGATGTCCGAAAACGTTGAATTTAAAAGAAGGGGAGAAAAAAAAAAAAAAAAAAAAAAAAAAAAAAAGAGTACAATTTCTTGGAGGTAAAAATGGTTCCATCATGAGGAGAAATGTGCCATCTTTTTCAAGACAAAAAATATATTACCAGGAAAATTCATGTTTTTTTCCATCTAATCAAATCTCAGTCGTATACAACATGTATGTTTTGGGGGGTTTCAGACAACAACAAAAAACACTCATATTTAAAAAGGGCATTTTTCAAATGAAATGAGTAGAATAAAACAAAGTTTTTCAGTAATATTACAAGAAAAAAAGATACACATTTGAGTGTATTATGTTGAATAAAAAGTCCATTTCAAAAGAATAACGTTGTACTTTTCAGAGAAACAGTAGTAAACGGTACAAGGAAAAATATTCCCCTTTTTTGAACGTGAAAAGTTAGAATCTTTTGAGAGTAAAGTCAGATTCAATTTTTTTTTTTTTTTTAGAAAAAATGCGTGACATTTTTTTCCACTTCTTTCAATCCCAAAAACAAAGAAATACTATTGTTAAATGCTTGCTTGAGGAACACCCGAGAGACTCGTGTGCATTCCGAAGAGCTCCTGAGGAGGCCTCTGTGTTCCTGGCGCGCTTCCCGCGCATCTTGACGGGTCCAGAGAGCGGACAGGCGGTGTGGGGACGGTGCCGGAACGCTATTACAAGATGACGCCCGGTGGCCGTGTGCAACCACCCGCTCTTCCCAAGAAAATAAATGATGGAAGCCCGCGGCGACGATGAGTCACTGCTAACCAGCACTTCCTACGATCGGAGCGAGCGAGGGCTTCGGGTCGCAACGTCCGATGTCCGTCCAGTTCCGACCCGTCTATTCAACTGTCACTAAAAAAAATGGTAAACAATCCCACAAGCACAAACCTGGAAATAGCTGGTCGCTACAAAATTGATGGAACGCATGTACTACTGCTACTACTGTTAATAAAAGAATAATAACATTTTCTTTCTTTAAGGTGAGATTTAGGTCATCGTATCGCAACATTTGTTTTTACACAAAGTGCTACCCAAAATGATGAATTGCCCTCCAAGTGCCACCCTCTTGACCAAAATTCGAATTCAGTCGTAAAAGTTGGCAAACCTCAGCTTTTGAATTGATACCTGTGATCTGTATCGTAGGTATTCATCAAAAATGAGGAAGATTTGTTTAAATAAACTGTCGTTAAGTCATGATTTAATTCAAATGTATTGCACATAAAAAGTCTGTCAAATATGCTGTACGTGTGCCTTGTAAAAGATAAGTGTCCCCGCGAAGGGTTAAAGTGTAAAGTGTGTAAAGTCTGCGTTTTGGTGCATAAATAAAATGCGCTGAATTCAGTGTGTAAATGTCCGACATGCAAAACAGCCAAAGAAAATAAAACTACCTTCAAAAAACAAAACAAAACAAAAAGATGTTTGGGGGTTATATTCTGGGCTGTCTTTCAGGATTAAGCTATAAATTGCCTTTTCATTTTCTGATAAGTGGAAAAAAAAACATTTCATGATGACTCCAATGGATGTGACTGAGCAAGATTATATGACTGGAATTATGATGTGCTTAACCCAGGACTTGTCTCCACTTGACTTCCATTTTTGCCGCAGCAACTTGGGACTTGCTTGAAATGTGAAGGTTAAGACTTAAGAGCCCAGCCGCCTCTGGTCTATACGTCGCCCAATCAATGCGTGTTGGTTAAATCAAGACGGCGTTAACAGAAAATATCCAATCTGTGCTTTTACGCTGCGCTTGCATCGGCAGATATTCGATATGCGTGAGATGTTTGCCGAAATTTAGAGAGGCCTTATGCCAATCTTATGCCAAGATATCCGATCTGTTTTTTTTTTTTTCTCATGCGCTGCCATGACGCAATTCGTAATTGGGATGCTTGAAAGGAAATAAAAAAAAAAATTTAAAAAAAAACCCTGAATTGTGTCACTTGAATTCAGCCTTAGGCCTTTGTATTGATGCATGTAAACAAGCAAAGTTAAAAATAGAACTCAGCCAAGCAAAAGTCAAATATCACAGTGAGTTTAACATGCGCTAAAGGACAGATTGGGACTTTTTGTTCAGACGGTTCTCATGCGATTTTATTGTGATACGACTGCCGACGCACACGTACTGTAACTTCAAAATGGGAAAAGATCCTGCCTCGCCGTTTTGTGTAAAATAATTGCGGATTTCCATTGACGCGGAGAATGAACTACCGTATTTACAAATGGGAGTAGCCGGACACTTTTCAAGACAATGGCAACTTCATTCAGGCTTTACGCACAGCCAGCGTCGGGAGACAAGTTCAGCCTGGGGCGAATCTGGACTAGATTAGAGTCTAGCTCAAACGAAGCACGCAGTAATCACATTACAGATCAGAAGAGCTTCCAGTATTCGCTGTGACACCACACTGAGCTGACAGCCAAGAGCGTTGCACGCACGCTGCACCGAGGGTGCCGAAGCCATTTCATACCGGGGGGGGGGGGGTCATTTCACTAAATGTATTTGAAAAAATAGGTTGCCGACGATCCAGCCCGCGTTTATCATTATGGAGTGGTAGCTCCGGAGTCGAAGGCCCCGAAGGTGGCCTCGTTTACGCTTCGAAATCGCTTCGAAAAATCAAACCGAACTTGGCGTTTCAAACATCATGTGATGTCACGCGATTACCTCTACAAGTGCTTTTTCTTTGGCTTTTTTGTGCATTTTTGTAACAACACAACAGAATGGAGCTACTGACGGACGCAAAGACAAAAAGTGTCATGATAACCAACAGGAAATGTCACTTGAGCAATATTATATATATATATATATTATAATTAAATACATATCAATTATATACACAAATAAATGGAGCAAGCAGATGCTAACCTAATTACAGTGACAATTATCCATTTCAGCAATACCTATAAAATACCACTAGGTGGCAGTATCGCGATGCCTTTCTACGATGAGTTTGTCAGGAGATTTCCTGGGGGAAAAAGTTCCCTTTTTTTGGGTTGTTTTTATTTGAAGTGCCGTGTTATAGTGCTATACTTTTTCATTGTTCGCAGCCATACCATACTGCCTATTTTACAAATGACAAATAAACAGCTCGAAGCAAGGAGACGTATATGGACCACGGGCCGTAGGTTCGCCACGCCTGTAATGTACGCAGACGCGCGTCCTTGCCAACGCTGACACTGCAATTGAGAGGTAATCCGAACACACTCACCGTAGCGAGCTCGTCAAACTTTCCGAAAAGCTCATTCAGGAGTTTGACCAATTCCTGGGCGGTGCACTGGGAGGCCAAGCTGGTGAAGCCAACGATGTCTGCAAACAGGATGCTGTCATAGGCACACCCACACAAAAACAAAGGAATGACTTGTTATTCTCAGGATTTGGTGGCGAGGGAGCTCTTTCAATGACATTTAGGAGGTCAGTCTGAACAGCAACTTTGGATTTTTGACGCTAAACGAATCAAAGGTGGCAATTAAGGGCCAGCAGCAGGCGACGAAAGGTTCAAAAAAGACAGAAAGAAAAAGATCGAGAGCGTCTGCCCCATTTTGACTGGCGGCGCTGTGACTGAAAATAGAAGCGAGAGTATTCTCACGGGGATCAAGGTGAAGACGTTTGCTGCTAGGCGCTGGAGAGGAGTCATTCGGGGTTCTAAATGCAGACGTCGGGATTGCGTGAGCTGCAGTGCGACGCAATTTTCTGGTTGGGGCACCAAATTGTCATGCCCATTTTGGACAACTGCAGTGACAGAATTTCCAAAGGGTGGAGACACACTGCAGTCTGTTGATTGGAAAATACATCACTGAATGCTCTCAGAATACCCAAATTCCATCCAAACAAATCCGGAAAATTCTATCGGTTTTCCATCATGTTATCTGGAAGAAAAAAAAAAAAAGCATACATTTCGCTTGCGTTCAATGAACATGTTTGTACTCGTTTTGTCTCGTCAAATTCAAGCTAGTTTGCTTTGCACCGGTCAAACGTTGGAGCCGCCGGCATAATTCTTGAACCAGACCAAAGCACGTCACAGACGTCTTCATCAAAGCGTTCTACGATATACTGTACATTGGAGAAGATGCCTGCTACGTCTCCTTGATGTTTTACACAACTTTCGCATAGCCACACGGCGTCCCGTAAAGAAGTGAATGAGATGCGGAACACACACACAAATTGCCACTTCTACGTTGACCTTCCATTCCATTTTTACAAAGCAAGGCTGCCGTGTCTTTTACTGGCATTGTGCATTTCGTCAGTCTCGGCCGATGGGGTCTTGAGTTTTCAAGATGTCGTGGTCACCGTGCCGCCTGGAAGATGCCGCCGAAGAAGAGAACAGTCGCATTCATTCAGGCCGACGCTCGAATCGGCCGCCATCTGTGACGGACAAATATTTAGAACGCCGAATCTTGCATTAGCGCTAATCTGCAAACAGTGGGCCTAATGCGACACTTAACTGCATTGTGGGCGCATACAGCGGCCAATAATAGCGCAAAGAACTGGAGAAAACCCAAATTGATTTGGAATAGGCAGCCTACACAACACATGTCCAGTTATCTAATCCCTCAAGATAACACAATAGATCCTGTCGCGGGCCCACTTGAGACTCCAAGCCAAGCTCTTTTTTCCCACTTAATTCTTTGTGAATTGAACGTTTTCATCCACGCATATCCAGCAGCGAGGAATGGCTGAAGTTGGGCACACACATGCTTGGCAATACGGCCAAATTGTGAGTTCAGAGGGATTTTTCTCCCCGGTATGCTGAGAAAACAGTCGCTGTGGACAGTCGTGAATCAAGTTAGTATTTTCCACTTCATTCTTTGTGAAGTGATTATTTCCAAAGAAATCGTTTAAGCCGGGGGGGGGGGGGGGGACGACACATACTGAGAATTGGGCCAAATTTGAAGTCAGTAACAGCCCAAAGACTGAATTTACTCAACTTATATTTCTTCTTCTAGGATTTTATTCTTTTTTTTGTTTGTATTTTCCGCAATTGTGGCACCATACTGCCTCCAGCTGGTCAGTCCTGGTATTACAACAGCAGAACGAAAATATTGTTAAGTGTGTGTTACGCTGTCATCGGTCATCTGGAGTACAGCACACACGATAACCGCATTAAGCACACCCAGTGATTTTTGTTTTTTTCGTTGGTCGCGTGGGGTCTTTTTCATGCTCAAATCGGATGAGATGTTAAAAGTGGGTCTGTGTGTATCCCACTTGACCCACTCGTCCCAATCAATTCTACAGAAGCAACAATTGCACTTTTAGACATTGTCCACCATGAGAGAAAGTTTGTTTGAAAATGTCTTCATGCTTTTTTTTTTTTAATGCTTGCACGTTGCCCCTCTGCCTAGTTGTTGTTGTTTTTTTAATATTATTTATTTGAAATCTGCGTGGTACATGGAGGTGTAAAAGCTGCATTTAGCACTCATGTGAACTTGTGATCTGCGTGGCTGGCAAAGATATTGGCTGTGGAAATAAGCATTTGTGTGAAGAATACTTATTTGTATTATTATGATTGAATGATAATCAATACCACAGTATTATAAATAGAAATATGAATATGTTATATGAATATAACACATTATGTGTCCTTTTATGTGCAAAATCTTGTTGTGAGGCAGACACATTTTTGAAAAATGATTTTTAGCAGCTGATCACAACAATATCTGCCTGGCTGGACTCTAATCAGATCAAAACAGTGGAGGGGCGGCGGGGGGGCGATTCATTATCTGGAGCGAGGGAGGGGGTTCAAGGCACAAAGCAATCAGCGGCACGCCGATGAAATGGGATCCATATTGGAAACGAGGCCAGTATCGGGCCGACTCGCCCATGCTAACGCCGATCACACATTTGTGGCATGTTCTGGGACTTTCTATGACGAGTTCCTCTGGAGTTTTGCTGGTAAGAGGAACTATGTCGATGTCGATTAACAGCAGCAAACTGATTCTCGGGAGCTTCGCTTCCTGACAAACTTAATAATCATTAGGTGCCTTCCTTCCACCGAAACATCATTTGCTCCAATTGCTCCCAGAGAAATCGGCTTTAGCGTCATTTAAGTTTCTCTTTCTCCAAAATTTCACAAGCGCCGCAGCCGAGTCTTGATGACCCTTAAGTTGCACACTAGTGGCCTATTATCCTATTCCTAGCAAGACCCTAATTGGATCTTTTATGTCCGCGGACGTGGGCTCGGTTCTGTTTAATGATCCAAAACGTCAAATCTTTAAATGCACCGAGACAGCGTTTATGCTTGCAGGCAGGCAGACGTCTCCCAACGTCAGCGTTCAATGCGTCGATGGTGAATTTCCTTCGAGGGCCGAGACGGTTCTGATGTCAGATATACCGCGCGCACGTATCATGGTGTCCGGTGGCTCTTTTGCCACGCCACAGTGCAGGCTTGACACTTATTGCGGCTTATCTTTCAGATTTTCCGGTTCATTCCGCGCAGTCCAACGCAAAAGACTGCCGCAGATCCTGCCTCGCTTCAGTTTATTAACAACAACAGGAAAACACTCCAGCAGGGTGTAAACTTTACACAAAAAGCCAGTGCAATACAAACTCAATATATGCTCTTCTATGTATATATATTTGCAGCATTATTAAGCGCAAGAAGAAGAGGCAGAGAAGGTCCCCAACTAAACTCTAGTAATAGTCGCCCACCGAACAGAGAATATATGCTCGTGCGTATTATTGTATGCTTTGTGAGAACGTGTTGCTGCTTCGTGTGTGTTCAAGTAGCAGTTGTTTGAAGGCTTACCGTAACATCTGCGCTCATTTCTGTTAGCCCATCTTTGGTTTTCCACATTATATGTTGCCATTGAGCTCACAGAGTCGGTTAAACAATTTAAGCGCTTGAATATACAATGTTTAATTGGCTTCAGTTTTATGTATCAATTTGGCAAAAAGAAATTATTTGGAGAACAGTGCCAGTCAGAACGAGCAAGAGGAAAGATTTTAAAAAGGGTGTTTAACAGGTTTAAAGGTGTGTTGAAATGAGCGTCAAGCCTGTTGGAGCGTTAGAACGACACAAAACCGTTTTTTTACATGGTGTCTCTCTATATCGCGTGTTTGCACCTTATTGTGCGTACGTCTGGCACGTTCGATCTACCGATGATGAGCCACAAGCCGCCGCTGAGCGACGGCAAACGCCAACGGAGCCGCGCCGCGTCGAGCCGAGCCGAGCGGGAACTTCACCTGACGTTGTCGTGGCGCTGGATGTAGATTTTGTGAAAAATCCTTTCTGGTGGCTTCAGGAAGTCCTCCTTCATCTCCATGGCGACGTTCCTGGGCAACAAACTCATGAGCAGGCGCTCCTGGATTGGAGTTGGTATACAAGAAAAACACAAAACATCGGTAAATGTCTTTCGTGAATCATGTATAGCTTTGTTGCTACATACAATACTGCTTTTTCTGCTGCTGCTGTTCATATTCATTCATGTACAGTTTGCCATTCGCACCTGCACATTGATTATTCCTTCTTCCTTATTCATAAGAGTTGCCACGTACGGCATACTGTACTGTCACGACTGTATGTGCGTAGATATTTGGGTCTATTCTTTTCTATTGTACAGCATGTCAGCTTGCACCTGTTTCTCGTTCTCGTCCTCCATGCGAAGTCGCTCTTCGATGCAGTCGCGTGCCTGCAGGAAGGCCTTCCTCTGCGCTCGCTCCGTCAGGATGCGCACAAACAGGCCCGACAGGTTGACGCTGGTGAACAGCACCGTGTTGGCCACCAGCTACCAACGACGACGACAACAACAACAACAACAACAACAAATTGTTATTTGATTTCGTAGACGCTCAGAAGAAGGTGAACGGATGCTGTCAAGTAAAGCGATTTGATATATTACACATATCTACATACTTGGGATTTGATTCATATCATTCATTGAAATCATGTATTTTACTTTGAAATTACGCATTTCACTATGTATACGTTGAAATTTCAATTATATTAGTGAAATAGAAAAAGATGTCAAATATCGTACAGCTCGTGAACGAGTCGGTCGCCACATTATTTGACCATCCCTGCTTTTTGCCTGTCCCTTGAATACAATCGCTTCAATTCCAACAGGCCTTATTATCTTTGTGAAGGCAGATTGGAGCTCTTGTTCGGAAACGTTAGATTGTGTACATTGTTTTCCTACGTCTTTTCACGTCCCTCAATTTGAGATCTATCGACAGCGAGAGCCGATGAGGTTTTCCAATGGGCCATCTCTATTTCGGCGAATACGGCACGGAAGCACGGGAGGACGCGTGAGCCGCTTGATCCGTCGCAGTGGCAGACCGCACGCCGGCATGGCCGCTTTCAACGCTTGCCATCCTTTTCCAACGTTGGCTGACTTTGTACATTGACCGAACGAGGTCCTCACATTCACTTTCACAGGGCGCACCGTCGTGTCCCCTGACACACTCGTATTTGTGGAGTAAAAGGAAGTTTGCATATCTTCAAGTCATTGGTCAATATTTGTCCCTGTAACGAGAAGCAAATCCATAAGGCATGACTTTGTCATAATGTCCTATTAGTGCGACTCTGCCATGATTTGTCTGACGATAAATACACCTCCAGCACCGCAGACGCGTGCACTGAATAAGAATGGCTGCGTTTCTCCACAAAGTACGCGGACACGCTTCTGCGGCGAGCCTTCAAACCGCGATAAGTGGAGTCGGGCCAACTACTGTATATCACCGCCGTCCACAAGGACGCTAGCCGTGACAGTTTTAGAAACCCGTCCTGCAGAGAAATGACGAGGCAGACAATAATGCTTGTGTTTTATTCGCCGTCTGCTTTCATGGACGTCGTTACAAAGTAACTGCATATATTGATGGGGCATTCGCTTTTGGAATTGGGTGTTGTTGGTTTGAAACGTTTTGGAGATTCTTCCAACTTTGCTGGGTCTGGTGAATACGACACAAGTGTGGAAAGAGGAGTTCAGAACATTTGGATGTAGATACCCCCATCCCGTCGATAAGGGATGAGTAAGCATTCTGACGATTGTGTGAAAGGGCGCGCACTACTTGACTGCAACCAGCGCAGGCGCTGTTGATTCATGACACCCAACAGGACGTCATCTATGGTAAGCTGAGCTACATCCGTCACGCTACGGTGGACCGCAATGGGTAACATCCTCTAAATGTGACGCTGACATGGACAGAGGAGTTCAGAACATCCAGATATAGACGCTCCATGACGTTACAATGGGACCTTAAGAATGGTGTCATTTAGGTCGAGTATAGAGTAGTAGTAAATGAAGCAAATGAAGAAACGTGGCTTACTGTTAGCTTATCAAGTAGCTGCATTGTAGCTGCAAACTCTCCCCCCTGTCATTTTTATTGCGGTGAGACGCGTCCTACCGTAACCTGCGTCTAAAAGAGAAACGCTGGAGTCGAATAAACAACCCTACATTAACAGAGAGCCTGCTGCGACCTCTCTTCCCCCCGACAGCGAAGGACACACAGCAGAGGACTCGCAGGCAAGTTCAGCACTAAGGACAGCTCCTTGTGCTTCGCTCAGATCGAAGGCAAACCGTTTGTGCCGTCTCTTCCTTGCAACAAGCCAGGGAGGGATTTGAGCAAAGAAATGATGAACTTCAGCAGACCCTAGCTAATGGTGAGGCATACAAATAAGAGTGATGGCGAGAGAGAAACGGCGTGACTGTTTTACTCGGCGGAATATGAATCGGCCCCAGAGGAGGAGGCGGAGCGACATCCTGCCGGCAGCGGCCACATTTTCTTTTACTGTTCAACTCCAGGCACATTTAAAGCTGTAATGTGGGAACCACAACACTCACCGCTTGTGCAGCGGTGGCAAAAGAGCTTTGACTCAACTCCGACTACATGGGTTAACAAAAAAGACTCCTTTACTTCCCGACACACTAAAGAGAAAAAGATGCGCAAAATGTCTTTGTTTCTTAAAAGACACTGATCAACAAAAGTTAAGTATAACTTCAAGCTTTGGGGCTTGAACCGATTCATTGCACTTCCATTCATTTCCATGGGAAACATTACCTCGGTTTACAAAGGCTGTAGGTTACAAGGTTGGATCACAGAACGAATTAAGTTCGTAACCCGAGGTTCCGCTGTACTGCATTGGTGTGGTGCGTTTGTGTGCCTTTAAGGGGGCGTGGCCTCGTGAGTGACATCTGGATCTGGAAGTCAAGTGGAGTCCTTGCTGGGTGTTCTCATTTTGTTTTTGTGTGCTCATGTGCGCGTCGCCTCCAAAAAATACAAATACAAAATAAAAAAAAAAGCAAAGCGAGGTTTGATCAGTTCATCTCGCTCTCGGCCGACGCTTTTCCTCCCCTCCCGGCCGTGTGAAGGCCGCAGATCGAGACAGAGGCCGCGAATCCATTCAGCTTGGCGATGACCCCCGCACTCGCGGGCCTCAAACTGCAATAGCGACTTTGGGTCTGCACGCTAATGGCTCATTCATCGCAAGGAAATCTGCCAAGTAGCAAACACGTACAGTAGTTTTTGGGAAACTATTTATAGATATTTGAACGCCGTATGAAGTTTCTCAGACTCTTCATCTTTCCCACATTCGTATTGACCTCGGCCATGCGCTAATAAACACCTTCGAAGGTCTAATGCACAATAGTACTTTGCATTACTGTACTTTTCCATCGATCCATTTTCTGAGCCGCTTCTCCTCACAAGGGTCCCGGGAGTGTACACCCCGAACTGGTCGCCAGCCAATCGCAGGGCGCGTAGACACAAACAACCATTGGCATTGGCATTCGCACTCGCATTCACACTAACGGGCAATCTAGAGTCGCCAATTGACCTGCCGTGCATGTTTTTGGGACGCGGGAGGCAACCGGAGCGCCCGCAGGAAAGCCACGCAGGCACGACGGGGAGAACATGCAAACTCCACACAGGCGGGGCCGGGGATTGAACCCCGGTCCTCAGAACTGTGAGGCAGACGCGCTAACCAGTTCTCCACCGTGCTGCCTACTGTACTTTGATTCCCTGTAATATGTTTCAATGAATTCTCCTTTTTCTTTTCTGACAGCTTCAGTGATTTAGCCGAGGAAGCATTTCTTTTCCCACACACACAAAAATAAGAATAAAATACTGTGAATTATGCGGCAAATAAATATGATTGCTTTATTTTCTCGCAACACACGGAATCCAAGGGAACGCTGTATTGTAGTAACACTTGAATTTTGTCTCCGCCTTCTTTTCGTTCGAAAAACTGGAAAAATGTCATTTTGCCAAACAAGTCCGGTTTCTTGGTACACTATAACCATCCAATTTGTTTCGTGAACAGGTGGGGGGGGGGTGCTGACAGAAATGTTGCAGCGACGACTCCAGTTACGTGATAACTTGCTCCATTCATGGGGGGCAAGCACAGTTATGGGGGGCAGAGGGCCCCCCCCATAGGGCCACCCAGAACCGCCACTGATCTGGTACGATCGGCCATCCCTAGTTTTGTGCACGTTTGCGCGTCACGCCGGCGCCGGCGTGTGCGTGTGCGTGTGCGCGTACTCACCGTCCGCCACAGTTTCTGCGTCCTGACGGAGGTGGCGGTGACAATGAGGTGCGAGACGGACACCGTGAGCCCGAAGAGCACGGCCAGCAGGGTCCGGACGGGCAGCAGCGCGTAGGCGACGAAGGTGACCAGCACCAGCTGCCACACGCCCTGGTCGGGCGGCGTCGGCGTCTGCGTCTGCGTCTGCGGCTCCGGGCCCGCGGCGCCCAGCGAGAAGGGGCAGCAGAGGAAGGCGAAGGTGAAGCCGAAGAGCAGGCTCAGGTTGACGATCTGCTGCAACTGGGTCACCTGCAGGTACTTGACGTTGGTGACGATGAAGAGCGACGCGAAGACGACGCAGTGCACCGGGTGCGAGCCCTTGGAGATGGTGAGGTGGCCGGGGCCGCCCAGGAGCTCCGCGCCGGCCAGCGCCGACGACATGACGATGAGCACGGCGAGCGCCTTCAGCGCGGACGTCTGCTCCAGCTTCAGGTTGTAGTTTTGGAACAGCGACTCCAGCTCCTTGCAGTCGAACTCGTCCTCGCAGGCGATGCTGCTCACGGGGAAGCCCGGCGGACACGGACTCCTCTTCCGCCGGCTTCGGACTTTCTCAAACGGCGCTTCCTCCATGTCGGGGCCATTCATAAACTGAAGATGTAGTCCGCTTTTCTGGGGTTTTTTTTTTTTTTTTTTTTTTTTTCCTTCTTTCCTTTCCTTTCCTTTCCTTGCCCCCCCCCCCCCCCCCTTTTTTTTTTTTAAAGGGGGTGGCGAGAGCACACTTTATCCGCGACAAGGCACCAGGAGCTTCATCTCTTCACACACACACACACACCCAAATAAAAGCTCCCCCCAGAAATATGAAGACGGCGCGACGTCCACTTGCAACTTAGCGGCTCTTCGCGGGGCTCAGCTGCGATCACGCGTGCGCAGTGCGAGGCCGACGTTAAGTCTCAAGACGATCCTAATGGGACTGTTCGCACAGCGTCCTCTTTGTCTCCCTCCCTTTTCCGCCACCTACGCGCTTTTCCCGTCATTAAAACAATCGCATTTGCTGCACATCGCTCGCTTCCTGCTCGCATCCCTCACGCACAAATAATATGGGGGGGGGGGGGGGGGGGGGGGGTGTGTGTGTGTCATATCCAGAAACAGTCACCATATGGAGCCCGAGCAAAATCGGATTTTGGGGGACCTCGATTTCTGCCAATAATGTTGATGATTGACCATTTGTTGTGGAATCTGCCCAGGGATTATAACGAGTATAATAAATGAAATCCACATGAAGAGGGGTCAATTTACACAATATTCCAAGTGATGAAGCATGAAGTATACTAAAAATCACTATCGGCCTACAAAAAGTAACAAAAATGAACCATTTACTCAGGCATGTGCGCACACCAGGCGGTGCTCAAGCACCTGCCCTTTTCACTGCAGCCCCTTTTTTTTCTTTATCAATATTTATATGTATATATTAATTTGAGTCTTTGGAAGAATTACATATGATATATGATCTTGATGGTTTGGAATTGTTTTTTTGTATCCCTCTGATGCTGCAGAAGCTCTCTGCGGATGTGACTACAAGGAAAAGCCTACTAGGACAGCTGAGATGTTAATTAGAGTCACTTTAAATGGTGGAAGCGGCGTGTTGATTCCCATTTGAAGATGACATTTGAATGTGATAGCTTCATTCTGAGCACAGCCGCATCCCCATTCAGGGCATGCGCATTGGTGCAACCACGTTAACTCACTTGTTTATTTCTACTTCTTGTCGCTAAATTTTTGTCGTTTTTTCCCCCCAGTTGAGATGTACATGTTGTCGGTTAACTAATGCTGGGGGGGGGGGAGAAAAAACATTTCAACGATTTATCTTGGAAAAACTGATTTGTATATCACAAAAAAACTGTCATTGGCACGCGGGTGTGTAGACTTTTTATATCTTACACCAGATTGATGCATCTAAAATTCAGGGGGGGAATGCTCAATATATTTGTCACCCCCGCCTTCCACACCAACGTTAACACGACTGGTCTCTACCGCATTACGCTGACGACCAAACGTTGACATATTAATCATATTGATTGGGGGAAAATATCGGCCCCGGCTGACTTTTTTGTGAGTCGCCCGCAGTCTGTGGTGCAAGCACGGATGCAGGCCACAGCTGATCTACAACGCTATAATAACACAATTAAATAGAATTTAAAGAATTCAAACGCATCCTCATTTCATACATTTATCACGCAGTTCCTTGTTTGTGCGCCTTGGCCACAAGGGGCAGTATAATACATCTTATTCAAATCGTATTAAAAACATGTGCTGTTCAAAACTGTCCCGAAAAAAATGTAAGAAATGGTCTTGATATAAAAAGAGATACGGGTTCGGGTTCCCAAGTGTCAGGTTTATAAGAGCAGCTCATTTGCGAAGATACCAGTGTACCGCAAACAAGGGACAGACAGCATGCGCACATGCGTCTTTGTTGGCAGTTGTTGGCAGAAGCGCCGCCACCATCGGCTCTGGTTTCATTCATTACCACAGGAAGATTAGTCAGTATGCATTCACAGGCTGAGGGAGGAACAAAGTTGACAGATGGATGGTCCACGCACAAGTCCGGCCACGCAACGACGACGCTCTCGTGCCTTCTGTTGCCCCCTCCTCCCTTCTCTTCCCCGCTTTGCCACTTGCGCGGGTCCGACTCTGCTGTCCGTTGGGACCGAAGAGAAGACAAACGGACAAGAAACAGCAGACAAGTTTGGAAAAATCAGCTTGAAAAATAGTGTGCAATGTCAAAGTGAAAATAACTGCTTCCTTCAGATACTTGTGGTTTTCTCCTACCAGAACATTAAACTGGAACAAGGAACATTTTGGTGAACCATTGTGTGTTTGGACAGCAGGAACCATTGAGACCAAAAAATATATATATTTTTTTAAATCAGGTGGAAAGCAGGGGACGGTGTCCAAAAAACATTGGGTGAGCTGAATAGATTTCATTCAAAGTAACTATTCCTGAAACTTTGGTTTGGGAGACAAGAGCCTTTTCTCATGGGAATTTCGAGTAGTTTTGTACAAAAAGAAACGCCCCAACAAAAAAAGCCTAAAACTGACATCCAGTCCAAATGACAAGAAGATTTCGAGCGGTTTTGAGGTGACAACGTAGCACGGTGGGTCGGCCGCGCGGGTTGATGGCTTGCGCTTTCACTTGGTGCAGCCACTGACACGGATTGGCAATAAGGACTATCAGCCTCGCACTGAAAAGAAAATATTTCATTATTTTACAAGAATAAAGCTATATACTGTTGAGAAATATATATATATATATATATTTTAGAGATGGACATTTGCATATTTTCATGATTTGAAAATGCCCTTATTTAAATATAACTATGACTTTTATCTGAAAAATAAGCCCTTTTTTCCTCTACTTATTCTTGATATGAATTGACTTTTATCTCGAAACCAAAAACTTTTTTTTACATCAAATACTTTTGTCAAAAATATCGCAACTTCATACCCCAAATTTTTTTTCCAAAATCATAAAACTTGATTTTCGTTGGATTAGACCGTGAATCTTAAGTGTATTTTTATTATTTTCAATGTGGCCCTAACACGCGTTTGTTATTGACCGAATAGTTAAGCTCAAATGTACAGTCAGTAATAGAATGTTGACCTTTCTGTATCATATATACATTTTGTAAATGATATATTCTAACTAAAACAAGATGCCGGATGCTGCCGATGTGATAGGGTTGCACAGCTGAAATAAATGTGAGCCTCACAAAAGCTCCATCTTGTATTCCATTTCAGCCCTCTGCTATTTTATGAATGTGACCCTTGTGTGACTCTCGTGGTAAACTATTCATAAGGGCCAAAACCAAATGGGACAGAGAAGACAAAAGCAAATGCGACCTACTTATCCTAATATCGCCAAAACATACTGTAAAAATCTCAACGAAAAGGGGACAAACAGATTATTGTGATGACACAGCAAATGTCCCACACTGGTCTATTTTTTTTTTTTTTATAACAGATCATTTTCCAGTTGAGGTTAAATATTTTGGAGTCAAAAGTGTCACCATCATCACCAGAAGAGACACCTGAACTCAACGCTCGGTTATTAATTTTACTCGACACTTTTCCATGTGTCCCTTGGAAGGAATAGATCAATCAAATGAACTCATACTTGATAGTTTGGGGGAGTTGTTGACACGGCAGCAGTGCTAGCGGGGGTATTTGTGTTTGGTGAACATGCGCCACCTACACACAGCGAACTGTATGAAGTGCTGCCGCCACGAGTGAAAATGCTTGCATCGTCTGTACGGGAGCTCGCTTCATCCCAACTCGCAAGCTCTCCATTGGCCCAGCAGTATATGAGGCGGGGTCACAGCCGCTCGGTTAATACGAGCGCCGCAATAAACAGTGTGTGCAAAGTAGACGTTATTTTGACGAATCCAAGTCACGGACGTGTTATCAAGACATCTGGGAACCGTTTGAAGGTGTGATGAAAAACGTGTATGGCTTGAGCAGCGAGCGGCCTCTGCGAATCTAACACACCCTCGGAATAATATTTAGTAATATACTCAATATTTCCTCTTTAGCCGCTATAATTGAACCCATCCCCCACGGAGAGTCAAAATCTGTGAGGAATTGCTCCCCCGCCTGAAAAGGGTTATCATTGTCTGGATAACACAAGATGGTGGCAAAGCAATACTTGTATGTTGTTCTATTACTTTCTATAGCTTTTACTCATCATTTTGTGTTAGCTATGCTGCCTCCACTTGATGGAAAACACGGTGAAAACATGCTTGACGCTGCCATTTACAAGGCTTTGACTGTTATGCAAATGGTTGGGTTTGGACAGGAGGACTGTCGTCGTCTGCCACAAAAGGTGATATGCAAATGTGACAAAACCGTCTTGTTATTTTTAGCCGCTTGACCGCCGCGTGATTAATCTCGCATTGATTTTATGCCATCATCGCCTCATCTCTGTTTCAATATTCCTTGTGCAGCAGTAGCCCGCCCCCCCCCCCCATATATCACTAATGAGCAATGCTGTTTTTGTTTCTTTTGTCCCCCCCCCCCCCCCCTCCGTTTCGTATGACATCCCGCGTTGCTTTGATGCAAATGTTGCTCAGCGCGCTGAACATGTGACATTCACATGCTTGCGCTTGATTGATAGGCGGCTCCTGATGTGCCGGTGTGAAGGTGGGCTGCAGGGTGACTGGGGGGGGGGCAGCCCACGTATGACACCAAAAAGTGTGATTCGGTGCACTTTGGCTGGCTTCAGGCGCAAGTGCACGCTCACACTCCTCGTGTCCCCCGTGAGGACAAAAGACAGGGAGGCCTGTGGGAGTCTGACGCCTTCGAGCGCCACAGCAAGGGCATCAGGCAAAGAGATGGAAGCCTTCTCACTCTCTCATTTTCACTCCCTCTTTCTCTCTGTTCCCGTCCGTCTCTCACACTCTCACGATCACAGAAAACTCAAAGGCATCTGAAATGATGACGTCTCTCTTGACATTCACATTGCAAAGTCACCATTTGAATTAACAGCCTGATGACTCAACAGCTCGTCGCCGGCAATTAAAATATCCTCCGACACGTGTCGCTTTATCTCGCAGCATTTATAAAAAAAAAAAGAGGTCTAAAGCGGGGTACATGCACACTGACGATCGAGCCGATTGTTAGCATTTCTCCTCCCTTGCGATTCAATTCAAAGGCCCAAGTATGAGGTGTTTTAACGAAATTATCCAGAGCATATATCCTGTGGTGCGGAATGGTTTTTCAAGATTATCCTGAGCGATCATCATGTGGTGTGGGGTGTGTTAAGTGATTATTCTTCCAAGACCTGCTCCAAAAACAGTCTGTGCTGACAATCGTAAATGTCAAGCGGAGTACACGCATACTGACCATCGAGTATTTGATTTGGATTTTTCTAACTCCCTGATCTGCTCGGAAAACCGTCAGGGACGACAATCGTAAATGTTAAGAACACGCAACGATTTGTTTTTTTTTTGCGAATCACTACACCCCATAGTTCTGATCCAACATGGACTCTGAAAGCAGTTGAGCATCATCGACGTGTGGGCCAGGAGAGGCGAGGTCGCGTGTGTGTGCGTGTGCGCGTGCACCCAGGCGTCCCGCGCCCTGATAATTGCACAACACCAGCCGCCAGAAAAGAGCCCCGAGAGGAAACGTCGGCGCACCGCGAATGAGCTCGTGTCATTCTTAATTAAAATGTGCTAGGAAGGAAGTCGCCACTTATGTAGCACCGCCGCCGCTAAAACGAAGATCATCTGTGCATGTGTTTGTACACATGTAACTGCCCGTAATATGGTGAAAGATGTACAGTCGAGGTGAACCGCTGCATTTAAATGCATTTTAAGTTTTACCCCAAAAAAATAATTAGGAAATCAGGAAAACTTTTCCAGAACTATCAGCATAGTGAGCGACTCAAATAGGGTTGGGCAACCTACGGCCCATGGGCCATATATGGCCTGTGAGACCATTTAACTCGGTCCACCATGGAATTCAAAAAACTAATTAGGTCTCAGTTGGAAATGTAGTTCACAATTATTTTTTATTTTTTATTTTTTAAATCCCTGACAATTAAACCCATGAATGATCATGACTTAATAATCAACATTTGTTTTTCATGACCCTCTGTTTTGCTTTTGGTGATATTCCAACTGCTGGACCACACTGTCTGACACACTATAATGCAGAGGCACTATAATGTCAAAGCCCAAAAAGTTAAGGGGGGGCTGCATTGAGTTTTGTTGGAAGCACAAATTAGCATTAACTAACAGCGTTAGCTTCTGACAAGTGGCACTTCATCGCTCTGTGAAGTTGTTGACGCCGTGATGACAGAGCTATCTGTGTTCAGTACACATCTACACAGTGTAGCGTATGAAGTGCTGCCTCCATTAGTGAAAATGCTTATTTTGTTTTTATAGGTGCTGTTCAATCCCTTTTCTCCACCCCTGAGCATCATGGTGACAAAATCCATTCTCACCGTTAGGCCAGCAGTGTACAGGGTGGGACGTCCTCAAACAGTCTAATTTCAGCAAGCAAGAGCCAGGGTGTGTAAAGTGTCTTTTACCTCTTGATCCTTGGGGTATTTGGACAAAAGCAGATAACAGACAAGAGAGCTGGAAAAATATTAAATTGTGAAAAAAAGCATGTCTCCTTTAGGCTTGAAAGCACATCTGAAAACAGAAACACACACAATTAGCGAATAAAACGCAGGGAAGGAAATCCATCTTACCTTTCCGCTCCCGGCATCGGCTCATGCGGCCTCAACCTGCAAAGTCCGCGATTCCGACGTAACTCATCTTTTAATAGACTACTTGACAGCTCACGGGCGGCGAGGCAAGGTCACGTCAGGCGTGCATCACACAACACATAACAATTCCCATATATATATATATATATATATACACACATAAAGTTCTTTTTTTTCCACATTAATGTACACACAGCTCCCCATATTGACAGAAAAAAACATAATAGTTTAAATGTTTGCAGATGGATTAAAAAAGAAAAACGGAAATATCACACAGCCATAAGTATTCAGACCTTTTGCTCGGTATTCAGTAGAAGCCCCCTTTTGAGCGAACACAGCCATGAGTCTTTGTGGGAATGATGCAACAAGTTTTTCACACCTGGATTTGGGGATCGTCTGCCATTCCTCCTTGCAGATCCTCTCCAGTTCAGTCAGGTTGGATGGTGAACGTGGGTGGGCAGCCATTTTCAGGTCTTTCCAGAGATGCTCATTTGGGTTTAAGTCAGGGCTCTGGTTGGGCCATTCAAAAACAGTCACAAAGTTGTTCTGAAGCCACTCCTTCGGTATTTTAGCTGTGTGCTTAGAGTCATTGTCTTGTCTGAAGGTGAACCTTCGGCCCAGTCTGAGGTTCTGAGCACTCTGGAGAAGGTTTTCGTCCAGGATATCCCTGTACTTGGCCGCATTCATCTTTTCTTATATATATATATGTATATATATATTTCAAATAATCAAATAATAATCGCACCCCCTAGACTATAATTTATTTATTTTTTAACCAACATTCATTTTACTCTAATTTATAAGGGATGGACTTGGATCCTTCAGCATGTTGGTCCTGAGTGTATGGTATTAATTTAGTGTACAGAATCGGAGACAGCAAAATGCTACATGCTAAACAGTTAGCAATTACGATTAGCATTAGCACGCGAGTGATTACCATTTTAGGTCGAAAACCGCTAACTACTACTCGTCTCACTCATGAATCATGTTTTATGTACATTAAACATCTAACAGTGTTTTAAAAATCTTTTACAGACATTCCCCTGTCGTTTTTGGCAAAGTTTATCAGTGGGCCCAAAACTGCGTTCGTCTGCAATAAATGTCCGTGTGAAACATTGGTTCCTGCAGCGCAAACATGGTCACGGGTGGAACTTTTTTTTTGGGGGGGGGGAAATTTTGCGTCGACCTATTTTAGAAGTCGACTTAGAAGAGTTATTCGACTAAGTCCACCCCGTGTGAATTTTTTTTTTGCTCTTTTAAAAAAAAAAAAATAATAATAATAATAATAATAACAAAAAAAAGATTGCCTGTACAAGACATTTTGAACAACTTGGAAGCCAACCACCAGCGGAAACAGATTGTATTCCACTGCGGAGGTTGCACCATATAGGAAAATTGAATTGCAGCTGACACAAACAAGCTCCAGCAAACAGGCCTTTGAGGGCCATGTGCTGCTCTCATATGGGAGACAAATACTTCTCTGGCCAGTGATCAATAATCGGGAGAAAGTGGCCGCTAGCCTTGATCCTAATTAGTGGCGAGCTAGAACAGATTAGCCTGCACCTGGGCCCCCATCTTAGCCGTGCTGAAACAACAACTCCCTCTCTCCCTATCAGCATTGCGTGGGAGGCGGTGGGCGACAGGGCTGCACACCTGTTTGTACATTAAAACAACGACGACGACGATGTACAAAAACACACAAAAATACCGCTGATTGTTTCTTTGTCTCTTTTTGTTATGCGTCGCAAAACACAGAGGGCGAAAATAAAAATATTTCTTCACAGAAATCCCAAAATAATAAAGAGGAAGGAGGGGGGGGGGGTGGCAACTGGGATTAACTGTAAGGATTTGTCATGGCAGCCGAGTCGTTTAAGCACGTGCACACGCGCAGTTCAGGGAAAGGTTAGCAAGATGACACTGTGTGAAGATTGCACTTTGTATGAGGGTACGCGTGTGTACGCGTGTGTGCGCGTGCGTGCACGAAAAGCAAGATTCCGCACAGTCTTCCTCTCAGTGTTGTTGCTGTGATGTGCTATAAAAAGAAAATACCTTCGTTGGGTTTACAATTTGCACATTGTATGGTTATTTTTAATGGCGCTTTTTTTAGAAGTGCCACAAGCACACGTCTTTATACAGGATTCTTTATACCATTTTGTTTTTGTGTGCGCGCGAGTTTTGTTGTTTTAAAGTACTACAGAACTCAACGAGGACCACGAATATTCTATCACCTGGTTGATGAACTTGTAATTCAATTCACAAACTTCCACACTAAGTGGTGCACATATCTGTTGAAATGAATGTGCTTTCATTTCATTTATTAGAATGCATAAAAAGCGGCAAACACTGTGGTCTTCTCATTAATATTTATTCTTTTTTTTAAACTCCTAATCTTTATTTTCAGTATTAATTTTGACAAATGTTTGAAAATGGCAAAATAAATGTATATTATTTATATTTTCTATTCAATTATATTGTTTGCTACATACAGGATATATACTAACATTCAAGTGAGGGGGTCACTAAATAATGTCCTTATTTGTGAAGGAAATAGAAATTGAATAACACTAACAAATATATCAGAAATGGAGTCTAGAATTTGTGCTAAAAAAAAAAAAAGACTCAAACTGCATCGTGCATATACAATGGTGTGTTTTCATACAGAAAACACAAAACGGTCTGTGCGACCCCATACTTTGAAACAACAGTGTGTATATATAATACACCAAATGAAACTCTGATCAAATTGTGTGTGCAGCTCGGAACAAAAGTCAACAGTTTCGGTTCGCAGCTTGCCACCAGGCCTGACACATTTCGCCAGTAACGTGATTATCAGTCGCACGCAGAAACAGGAAATCAATATTCGCACATACGTGTGCGCGCGCGCACACACACACAACATTGTACTGTAGGTGTGGATCCATCCATGTTGCACCAATAAGTAGTAGTGCTGCCACGGGGCATTGTTTTTTTGTTTATTTGGGGGGGGGGGGGGGGGGAGTGCGTGTCAGTGTTCATTTGCAGTGGTGCTGTCTGACCTGAAATAAATATGCACTATACATCAAAAAATAATACCGTAATAATAGTAAATGGGTCGCAAGTTATTGGGTCGCCGATCGTCTGAGTAAAAAGCTGTTCTGTGCCAAATTAAAATGTCCTTGAATTATTGTGCGTTGTGTTCAAAGTCCAATAGAAATGACGATAGTAGGTTGAGGAAACCCTGGAGAGAAGCGCACTCACTCACGACAATTTCTTTCTTCCCATGTGTGCGATGTCTGTAAAAATCAGTTGTTTAAAAAGAAATAACCGCTGTGTACCCCACTTGACAGACACCAAATACAAGACCAGCAAATGCATATTAAAATGATTTAATAACTTCCTGAATTGGCTTATTTTTGATTGACTATCAATATAATTTGAGTACTGTACATGATAAGAACGTGTGCATTAGTTTTAGACGTAAACAAGCAATTTTGCAATCATCGACCCTAAGAAGGCATTGAATGAAACACGACTGATATTTGGCCACACTTATGTCAGTGAGCCTGAGAATAAATGTCTGTAACGTGAGCTAATATTGCTCTGTAAAGTTGAAAGCAAACATTTGGTCAAGGCATCGGCATCAACACCGTGAGGGAAGAAATGTTCTCCTCTCACACCAAAAACTCCTCGTTAACGTTAACGTTCTACCCGCCGCCTCATACCAGATTACAAAATGCCCGACCAGTACAGTGGAACCTCCAAAGCCCAGTGCCCCCAAAAGTAACGCAGCAATCAGTACCTGCAAAACACATGGCTCCCAAAACATCCCTCTCCGCTTTGTGTCCGTCAGGTGAGTAGTTTCACTTTGGTTAAATTGTATTATTCGGGGGTTCATTTAAGAGTTAGGAAGGTAACGTAAAACATGGCCTCAACAGAATGCTTGAGAATGGTGACAATCTGCAGTCTGGAACGAATGGCATCACTTTACATTATTTCCGATCGGAGGTTCCACCGTACAGTACATTGGAGAAAATGTCAGAACGAGTCGTCTATGGGAACAAGTTTGTGTAACATTCCCTCTCCTTGAGCAACAATCCATCTGCATAGCTACGTAATATCCCATTTCCTCATTTCGAGCGATATATTCAAGTAATAAGAGATGTGCAGAGCTACATTCTATGCACCCAGGCCATCTTAACTGCTTTTAAGGCAAACATTTGGTATAGAAAACAACGACGACGACGACGACGACGACGACCTTCTTTTGCCCCGTAGATGAAGCCACCGGTGGTCCTCCTCCCGCGGGCGCTTTTAGACAACCTCGGACTGGTGCCGTGCCAAGGCTGCAGGTAGCGTCGTTCCACACGGACCCTGGAAGTGGTACCTGTGCCAAACAAACAAAACAAAACAAAAGAAAACCATGACAAGGATGTTGTCAGGCCAACATCTCTCACATAATTTCAGCCATTTGCGTTATTTTGCTTGATTCCTACTTTTTGGACTTACGTGAAGTACTCGGACTTAGGTGTTGCTCGAAGGTTAAATTCCGCCACCGGGACGCCTCTGGATGCCACCTGGGGGCCGAACATGGCTGCCGGGTAGACGATTGATGACGTGCCCACCTAGAGGACAACAACAGCCAGCAATTAGACAGCGTTGAACCACATAACATAACAACCACTGTTTTACATTCACTTATTTATTGCACATATGGAGGGCTAGGGCACTCCACTGCAAAGGCTTTTATTTGTACAAATGCATTTTTATAATAATATTCAATACATTTTTCATTTTTTTCCTGCAAATAAAAAAGAACAATTATTCCAGCCCCCCAAAAAACACCAAAAGATTTTGGTTCCGTTTTTAATGTAATACAATAGCACTGTACTGTAAAATATAAAAACATATAGATGTAAAAACAATAAATCGATTGCAGTTAAAAAAAAACCACTCTGGCATATATGTTCAAACTGTCTATAACCTGAAAGTAGTATATATTATTCAAATGAAATCTTTTGAAAAATCATCCCTCTCTGGCCCAATCTAATGCCTCGGATTTCATTTGAATTATTATTTCAAAACTTTGCACCGCAGGAAAAGAATAGCCAATGACATAGTGTAGTGATTTCAGGAAGCATGAGCGAACGGTCTGTCAATCATTTACAAAAGTGCCGGGTTGAGCCAGTAGGGCTGGAATAAAAACTGGATTTTCTGTGCAATAATAATGAAACCATTTTAAAAGGCCGGCACCTCCAGACTTTCTTTTTGCTTTTATTTGTCTTCGGCGTTACGGATGGCACACGTGTGTCGTGATCATAATTTCTACCGTGACACATTGGTGGTATCAGTCATAGTAAAAGTCATTCTTTTTTCCTAAGGGGAGAAGAAAAAAAAAAAAAAGAAAAAAAAAGGGGGAGCGAAGGGAGGCGACTCTGTGAGCCGCAGCATTTATTCGATGCGCGACGCACCTGGTGCTCGGCGTCTACTAGATCAGACGCCGCTATCAGAGGATTCGGGACAAAAAGCTTTCGAGAAGATAACACGCACACTACTTACCACCAGACAAAGATCACAGATTTCCAGCTCTTTTTCCACCTTGGTCAGGAGGTGAGAGTCCAGCGTCTCCCCGAAAAACACCACGTTAGGCCTCAGCAGACCGTTGCAATCGCTTTCGGAACACCTTGTGAAAAGCGCAGCAAAGTTTTGGGTGATTACATTTGTGAAATAGAAGCTCCCGTATGCCCAATTATAAATTGGGTGACACACACTGAAGTTTATTAGGTGAGGAACATTTGAGCATAATGTAGCTTGAGAAATCCTTTTTTGCTTGCCAAAGAGCACTTCTGTGCTGGTCTGTGGCTTAATATGCAATATTAGTTGTGTTAATATAGTGTGTAATATATTACGGTTAGACGACATCAACTTTTTTTTGGGTGTGTACTCTGTAGTGGAACCCTGAAGTGCACGTTTGCTGACAGTTTGTTCAGTCGTTGCTCATGCGTCTTTAAGGCTGCATTTACACTTTGTAGGACTCCAAGTGACGATTCTGATTTTTCTTGATCTCAACTGGCACAATTGGGATATACGTCGTGGCAGCCTAAAGAGAACAAAAACGCACGGACTCGGGTATCTTCATATCGGAATAGAGCCTCTTCCATACACCGATAGGTGGCATCTGCAATTATGTAAATACGCAACATTAGGGGTGTGTCCATTATTAAATCAACTAAATACTTGCAGATGGCGTCATCTCATTTAGATCAATGCCGGGAAGTCTCTGCTCAGGCCAACTAAATACTATGCTAATATTTCTATTATTTGTGTATTATTGTTCACGTCGGTGTTGACACTGCCAAGCATTTATTTGTTATTATATGTTTTGTCAATGTAAAAAAAAAAGCCATATCAGATATGTGTCACTTGACATATAGTGTACATGGTGACGGCCCAAAAAAAGGTTCGATGTATTAGCTCAGAATTGGGCATTTGGACCTGTGGAAACATGTAAAACATGTCAAACCCGCCTTAGAGCATCACTGCCCTCTAGTGCTTAACTTGAGTAGGTAGGGAGTTGAGAACCCAAAATGCTTCAACTCTAATTGAAGGCTAGGAAAATACAATATCTGTGCCAATACAAAAAAAAAAAGGAAAAAGGGGTTTCGGCTACTGTATGTGTTCAAATGTTAATATGTTAAAATTAAGGAGAAACGCGTACTTTTTGTACCTGCAAATAGACACAAAAAGCTACATATTGTATACTAAATGTAGTATAAAATGTTCGATTTGTAAATGGCAAATAAGACAGTAGTCTCACCTTGGCAGTCTATCCACTGGAATGTTAGCATCGGCCGTATTGGGGTCAGGTGACCTACACGAGAATAAGAAAGGGGTAAAAGTGTGAAATCGAAAAGCACATCAGGTTCTGCGGTACTAGGTGAAGCGGTGTATTGTACCCCTTGTCCTTGAGGGCCGCACATATGGGGCTGCGCTTGTTGACGTTCACGTCGCCACAACTCAGGCAACGTGTCTCCGTCAGGCTGCCTGCAGTTAGACACAGCGGGTCACTCATTTGGAAGAAGCGCTTGCTTCTTACTGATCACTCAATTGATCTGCTTTGCTGAGAACACGACGACTGTGGTTGAAATTTGAAGCTCCGACCTGCATTTTGTCAGTGACAACAACTTGAATTTGAATTGTCAGTCCAACGTGGCCGCTCGCCCACCGTGAATCCTGAGCACGTGTTTGGAGCCGGCCTGCTGGTGAAGGTCGTCGATGCACTGCGTGATGACCACCACTTCGCGGCGCTGCTTTTTCAGTCGGGCCTCGCACTCCGCAATGGCCACGTGCGCTGCGTTGGGCTTCTTGCTCAGCGCCACCTCTCGCCTGTGATGGTAGAACTCCCAGACACGTGACGGGTAGCGGGAAAAAGCCTCTGGTGAAGCTAGGTCCTGTCAAATCCAAAGGATAGATTACAGTGTTTTACATCAACTTTTTCTCGAAGGAAATTAACATAAATACCATTAAATATGGAACAAACAACCATTCTCACTTTCGTGGCTGTCGTTCCTGAGACAAATCTAAAAAAGTTGCAAAGATACATTTGTCAGAAAAACAAAAACACGCACTTGTGATTGCCATTTCCTCCATTTTTCATGTTCGCCCCGGAATGTCGGCACGCCGCTCTCAGCGCTCACGCCGGCCCCGGTGATGATTGCTATGTGCTTGGCTTTGGAAAAGGCCTTTCGGAATTCTGACATGTCTGGAAACCAGAAAATGATTCCAAAATTGAATATATGATGCAGTATTTTATGAAGAATTGCAGTTGTAGGATGATATTTTAGTACCACTAAATTAGCCTCTGGAATGACAATACTTTTATCTCAAAGATGCAATCATTAAGCCTACATACAGTGGAGGAAATCATTTGTAAGTTTGCATAGTTACAAAGATAGCAGTCACTTTTTTTGTTTTTTTCTTTATTGATTATGGATTATGACTATGACAATATCAGTAACAAAGTTCCCAAAAACATAAAAGCTATCGAACATTGTGCAATTTTTTTGAGTGGAATAAGTATTTGATCCCCAAGCAAATCATAAGTTAGGAGTTGCTACTGTACTTTGGAATAAAGGCACGAACAGTTGTCACTTTCTCACCAAGCCTTTTCCTGATGGTTTTGATATCAGTTCTAAGCTGTAGGTTTACCAGCTTGTCCTTGACATCTTTTGACTCCTCGATCTTGCCAGTGGCGATGTAGCGATTGGAAGGTTAAAAAAAAATAAAAAATAAAATTAAAAAAAAAAACAAAAAAAAGAAAGATAAAGTTGATTCCAAGACCAGATGCGCCTAAAGCCAACTGCATACCGAGTGACGCGGCTGAACTAGATGAATGTGGACAGACAACTCTGCTACAATTCTGGCAGAGTTGTAGGGGATCAAGTACGTGTTTTTTTTTTTTTTTCTTTTATGCAATTCGATGAATCCAATATCACCTTAAAACACATTCACTGCCATTGACGGCTTTCGAAGTCAAATATCCATGTTAACTGGGAAGGCTGGCAGTAAATGATTAAATCATTACTTCCCCACTGCATATAGAAGTTGATTCATATCAATGCTACCTGAGCTGGAACTCGTCACGTCCGCCAAAGGTCCTCCGGTCGCACGAGTGGAAAACATCCGGAGGCCGAGTGACACAATAGCTCGATGTTGAAGCAGCATTGTCACTGAAACAGAGGTTAAGAGGAAACAAATAAACTAATTGTGCTATGATGTATGGCTGTTGCAAGTTCACGTCAACAGAAATGTGGTATACTCTTGTTATTGAAATAGACTCAACAAGGCACGCATTAGAAACATTTCCTCCATTACATATTGTTCATAAAAATAGCTGCATTAATGCAATCTGAAGGGCGCACTAACCTGGAGTCTTTTTGTGTGTCATTTATTAAAATAAGATGCTCCTTTATTTTAATTTTTTTGTTTTGTTTTGTTTTTTTAAATAGAACACCCGTTTAGTCTTTCCTATAACCACTGAGTTACTTTATGGGCGGGTCCTGAGAGCATTAAAAGCAAACTTCCCAAAAATTGTGTTCGAACAGGTTTTACGAGATTAAACAAATAGGCTTGTCACATCAACTCTGGAGTCATAAAACTGACTACACTCAATAACGTGCATCTTACACTTACTGTCTTTGGAATTACTCGTTTGAGTGTTGGTGTTGCGTCGACTGCCAAAAGCGAAAACAAACATGGACAAAAAGAGATTTTGGTCGTTTGTTTGCTTACTGTTGAATCCTCGCGAGATGTTAACGTAAGCCTCGTCGTGTCGCGTTCAAAAGGAACTTTTTAAAAGGCGTTGTTTTACACAATTGTTTAGCCGGAATGTGAAACTAAAATAGCTCTATTTGCTAATGTATCACGACACACTTATTTGTATTTTGTAGCTCTTTGGTGCCTTCAAACTTGCAGCGCGACGACGGGAAGGGCTTTAATTGTTTACCTTTCTCGCCACAGCCACACAAAGTCGTAAATCTTACCCGAGTGTCGTAAAGCCCGCGTTAAAAACGTTAAGTCAACACAAAAAGAGCTTTCATTGCTAATGTGTTCGCGACGTACTTACCTCTATTTTTGTAGTTATTTGGCAGGCGACGGGGCTGGATCGCTTTTAACTTTGCTCGACACAGTCGTATATCTCATCTAAGTGTCGTGGAGTCCGCTTTAAAATGTTGCAGGGGAGGGGCGAGCGCCCTCTCTTGGGGAACTTTAAAATTGCACTTCATTCAAGTTGCTTCATTTACAAGCCTGCTGACGTCACATACATCGTTTATAATATTATTATTATTATATTATTTGTTTATTTAGAATAGTGTTTGCAGTAAAACAAGAGGGAAAATATCTCAGAAAATATTTTTTTTATTTGGATTTTTTTTTATTCATGAACGGTTCCAATCAACCTTTTTGAGATTTTTTATATTCTCTTGAGAGAAATCATATAAAACGGTGTGAAATATTTTATGATTGTATTGTATTTTTTTGTCATTTTGATTATATAGCTGGCAGCTAATTAAAACCAATTTAACGCTATCGAGAAATCAGACTATAAGGATTTTTTTTTTTTAAATCACAGATTGAGATGCATTTGGACTGTATAGAAAAAAAAACAAAAAACAAATATGCAAGCAATTTTGCATTGTGTCCACTGTGTTAAATATTTTATTAATGACTAAACAATGGTGATGTTTCTCCTTGAATGAATATATTATATAAATACAGGACAGTAGTATGACTATTATGGTCTGTAGGATGCTACTGCTGCTGCACAATGTGAATGAATTCTCTCTCTCTCTCTCTCTGTTTCCTCCTCCGCCTCTTCCTCCTCTTGCTCCTCTTCATCGATATCTTCCTCCCGGCGTGGCCGCTGCGGTGGTGGTCGAGCGCGCCCCAGTCGGCCAGCAGTCACCGGCGGACCCTGGCCCGGGTTGATGGCGACCACTCCGGACGGCACTGACAGCCGACTGGCTCCGCAGATTGCGCTCCAGGAGCGACACCCCCTATCTGGTCGAAGCCCGCTTCTCCTTCAACCTGCGTACAGGTAGGATCGTCATTTTTTTTTTTTTTTACATGATTTATGTCGAACCGTAAATAATACCACATACAGTATCTGATTTATTACTCCTACATTTGGGCCGCGTCCGTCCACCCAGCGGCGGATGAGACCTGAGATGTTACGCAACTTTGTGGACTCATACTGCAAATGTTAAAGTGAATAGCGGCGTTTTGAATGCTTGCTAATTACTACCAGTGCATTACGTAAGGAGAAGAGGCGTCAACGTGTCCTGGAGTTGCCCCATGCTGTGCTGTGCTGTGCTGTGCTGCTGCTGCTGCTGCTGCTGCTGCTGGTCAAACGCACAAAAAAAAAAAAAAAAAAAAAAATTCTGCTTCTTGTTTTTGACCAAGCAACCCGCAATCCACTTTGATTATTTATAGGTCTCCATCACCTTTTATAAGGCAACTCGCATCCCGTTGCTACAGTGACGTGACTTTGATTTGATTTATTTATTTGGGGGGGGGGTGCACACTTTGAGCTGTGTTGTTGTTGTACATGCCACATCCATATTGAGCTGTCATGTGTTAAGACCAGGATGATGTCATATGTCACATTGCTGCCTCTGGTGCATCAATGCAAAATACAAAACAGGACGTTCGAGTCATACCCATTCACGATTAGATTAGATTAGATAGATGAGATTATAACCATCAAATACAAATTCCATGGACGCCACCCCCATCTGCGGTTGCGTAAACAAACTTTGTAATGAGTAATAATGGTCAATTTCAGGGTGAATACAAACAGATAAATGAATAATTTTGATTTACAAGGGGGAGGCATAAAGGAGGAGAGAGAGGTCCAAAACATGGTTGCTATTATTATGTATGTGTGCAATATGAGCCAGTGTGTGTATGTAAAAAAAAAAACCAACATTTTTTAAAAAGTGCTCATCTGTGTTTGGTGCACACGTGTTGTTTTTTTAGATAAGCATTAATGGCCTCCTATTGTGAGCAGCTTGTTGTCGGTAACATTGTGCATTTGTTATCTCTCTCTACTCTACAACAAACCGGGAGAGCGTGCGGACGCTACGGGGGCGACGTGTACAACAGCACTGTTGACTCACTTCCACCTGAAGAAGTAGAGCAGAATTTAGCTTGCTTATCGCCAAGGAAACCAAAAAGCTTGTGGGCAAGGTTGTGGCTTTTGGATGAGCTATGTGTGATGATTCTTTTCATCAGCAAAAACAAGACGCAAAAGAGCTTGGCAGAATTAGACACAATTCAGGCATATGTGGATCACATTTTGCCGCTGATCTGAATTGAAATAGATCAGCCTTGGGGGAGGGAGGTCTTCGGATTTTGGTTAGTATCCGTGTTTTCATGCATAGCATCAAAACATACATTCACATGGAATCTCGATTCATCTTTCTCCTTTATCTCTTAGCTAAAATGCTATAGCTAAACACATACAGTTTGTTTTATATTTAATACAGAGTTGTGATTCAACTCCCAAAAATATGTGAATAGAGAAAATCAGTACACACCACAGCAGAACAACAGTTGAACAATCTAAATATATAACTACAAGTAACGGGTGGGTGAATGCGGTCTTTGCCTGGTTTCTGTAGTCATTTTATCGCGGCTGCGCTCATATTCAAATTCAAATGAGGTCTTTACACTTTATCTCGGTCAAAATGACGGTGCTAGCATACACCAGAAATGTTTCATAAACTCAGCTGAGAATCCGTCTGGGCCTGGAGCTATTCCTTTTTAAGGCACTATGCAATTCTGCGAAGGTTCATGAGGCATCTAAAGACTTTCTTTTTTTCTGAAATTATTTGAGGGATGTTTCAGTTTTTGAAAACAGTTTCAGTGTCGTAAACCCATAGCCCCAAGTTTCTAATGGAAATGAAAATGACTGCTGGTTTTGGAGGAGATTTCCTTAGTGTGTCGGATTTCTTCTGACTTCCTGTTCCTGGTTGCACATCTAACTAGTGTAAATGTAGTCTTCACAGGCAAAACCTCAAAAAAAACAAGTCTTCCATTAGCTTTACAATGGCTTGCTTTATGCCGACAGACAGACAGATCTCTGGTTTTCACTTTTTACACCTCGAACTAGTACGAATGTAACCTAAATCTAAAACTGAGAACTGTCTTCCCTTAGCTTTGCATCTCTTTCCGTTCATACACAGCTCTATGGTTTTTATGTTGGATACGCCTCTAACTAGCATAATTGTAGTCTCCACAGGAGAAAAACAAAACAAGACATGACATTGAGCGTAAACATTCCCACTATTTCTTGTTAGAAGAGTCCTCTTAATAGGTCAGTCATATGTTCCAATGGACAAAAAGAAACCCGAATGTTTCAGTCTACATCAACAAGAAGGGAATTGGACAAACTGTGACAACACTTTTGAAGAGCAGTCTATATGAAAACTGAAATGTCCCGTGATATGCTGCTCTAATTTGCCTATTCCACATTTTACAACTACTGTACAGACAACTCAAGCCATAATGTGCTCGTGAATGAGTGTCTTCTGATAACTGTGTGTTGAAATGTCTACTTCTTTCTTTACCTCAATGCTGCAAAATGGGAGATGCCCAACGAGTTTTCAGTGTTCCTTTGACAGGTAAAAGAAAGCTCTATTCTACTATCTATATGATTCTGGAAAGTTTGAAACAGGCTCATAAAACGAGCAGTTACCTTTTGGAGCAAAGCTTTGTTCATTCCTTCGCTTTTCATTTTTCACACCATATAAAATAGCCGTTCTCTGCCCGGGTATGCCTGCGAAATCATGTGAAAATGTTGAAAAGTGGATTCTTTTATATGCACAAAAACATCCAGAATACCCATTACTGCACACGCACTGGATTGCATATGTTAATATCTTTAACAAAATCTCCACTAATGACTGATGGCCTGGCGTATAAATGAATATGTCCCTATACTGCATAGTCAGTACCTGCATTTACAAATCAAAGCAGACTGTGTGCTGCAGCCACAAGGAGCTAAAAGTGCACCTTTTGTGCTGCGATCTGCGCTGTGTGCGCGGCAAGCCGTCCCCACGAGTCCAATCAATATTCTCCAGATGCATGGTGGGACGGGACACATTGCTGCAGCAGAGCCAGCTGGGCCTTTCTATCGAGACAGATGATTTGTACAGGTTTGCATGTACTATCTGGTGTACAAAAACAAAACATCGAGTGGAAAAAAATGCAGTTCATCGGGATATAGAATGGAAAACTGCCTTTTTATTGTGTGATTGTAGTAAATAATTGCGTCTCAGGAGCGTAAAATGAATACTACAAAGTCAATCATGCTATAGGTCTATATCTGAAAATATGTCTGTGAGTGAGCCATTCTGCACTTTTGCCCCACTGTTACTTCATAGTGGGGCTAATTAGCATCATGTGACAGCCGAAATGCTATCGATCATATCATCTCAAAGCCAAAAGATAAGCAGGGCTGCAGGGTTAGCTAAGTACTCGCGTTTGCTCCTGATAATCGGCACATACTCAAATGTTTGGCTAACTTGCAGGCGTGCTGGAAGGGGCTATTTGTGTTTGGAAAAGTCAGGACTTTAATGCGGCGATGAAATATGTGTGTGTGTGTGTGTGTGTTTGGGGGCTGTTAACTTTGCCATTGATGGCTTCGCACAAGGTAAGCGTAGCTGCATTGAGTTTTGTTGGACTCGCAGATTAGCATTAGCTAACGGCATTCGCGTCTGAGAAACAACACTCGCTTGCTTGCTCCATGTCACAGACATGTTATGGAACTGTTTGTGTGAAAAAATCTATGTATAAATATGCATAATCTTTAAAGGTGATCGTGAGAGAGGGAAGCTAACGTCAGTTAGCCAAGCAGTTCGACGTGTATAGAACAAGAGCGGTGCTAAAGGGTGCCGAGAGCGGTTAACACCCAAACACTCGCACCATCTGACAGTCCAGACAGTGTTAAGTCTTCCATCTTCAAAAATAGACGTTATCTTCCCCGCTTGGCTGCACACGGGCCGTCTTAGGCTGAATAAAACATAAGTCTGGAAAAAATGATGAGTCAAAATCGTAATGCAATAGCCCAGACTGCCCGGAGAAAAGAAAGAAGCTTTCAATAATAATGGAAGTGTGTGCGCTCCTTACAGTCTCATTTAAGGGCTCTTGTGTGGCACACCTGACAGGAAATGGAAAGGTCCTGGCTGTGATGTGCTTCCCACAAGCCAGCTGAGAAATCACTTTTTTTCTTTGGGTGTGTGTGTGTGTGTGTGCGTTGTGAAAGAAAGCTGCATAACAACGTGCTTATGTCTCATATTTATAGTCGCTGTGTCGGCTCTTTGGGCACGGTGAGGCGAGACAGCCGATGCAATACTGAAGCGGCCGAGGACCGGGAGAATACTGATTCCGTTTGACAGTCAACAGGGGTGGCCAAAGTCTGTTGCAAAATTACCACACACAAACAATCCAAATATGGAAAACCAAAATGGTGCATCCAAATTCAACGCTACACCTCCACAATTGAGTAGTATGTAGTTCTCGCCTTCTACACATTTTCAGCAATTATCTTCAAACGTGTGAAGCATATTTCCAAGCCCAATTCCAATGAAGTTGGGACATTGTGTTAAACAGAACTCAAAACAGAATACGATGATTTGCAAATCATGTTCAACCTATATTGAAATGAATACACTACAAAGGCAAGATATTGAATGTTCAAACGGATCGACTTGATTGTTTTGAGCAAATAATCATGAACTTAGAATTTGATGGCTGCCACACGTTCCAAAAAAGTTGGGACAGGCGGCGAAAAAGACGGAGAAAGTTGAGGAATGCTCATCAAACATCCCACAGGTGAACGGGCTCATTGGGAACAGGTGGGCGCCATGATTGCTTCCCTGAATTGCTCAGCCGTTCACAAGCAAAGATGGGGCGAGGTTCACCTCGTTGTCAACAAGTGCGGGAGAAAACAGTCCAACAGTTCAAGGACAATGTTCCTCAGCGTACAAGAAGACCCGTCTCCCGTTGAAAATCCGTGGCGCATTATGAAGCGTCAAATACGACAACGGAGACCCCGGACTGTGGAACGGCTGAAGCTGTACATCGAGCAAGAATGGGAAAGAATTCCACCTGCAAAGCTTCAACAATGAGTGTCCTCCGTTCCCAAACGTTGTTGAAAGAAAAGGTGATGTGATGTAACACCGTGGTCAACATGAGCCTTGTCTGGAACGTGTTGCAGCCATCAAATTCAAAGTTCAGGATTATTTGCTAAAAGCAATCAAGTTGATCCGTTTGAACGTTCAATATCTTGTCTTTGTAGTGTATTCAATGAAATCTAGGTTGAAGATGATTTGCAAATCAATGTATTGTGTTTTGATTTCTGTTTAACACAAGGTCCCAACTTCATTGGAATTGGGCTTGTAGAAACAATGCTCTGAATTCACTTTACACTTACACCTTTTCAAATATTTGGAAGATCACGTGATCTCATGGAGGCCTCACAGTTCTGAGGACCAGGGGGTTCAAATCCCGGCCCCCGCCTGTGTGGAGTTTGCATGTTCTCCCCTTGCCTGGGCGGGTTTCCTCCGGGCACTCCGGTTTTCCTCCCACAACCCAAAAACACGCGTGGTCGGTTGATCGAAGACTCTAAATTGCCCGTAGGTGTGAATGTGAGCGCAAATGGTTGTCTCTTTGAATGTGCCCTGCAATTGGCTGGCGACCAGTTCAGGGTGTACCCCGCCTCCCGCCCGATGATAGGTGGGATAGGCTCCGGCACACCCGCGACCCAAGTGAGGATCAACGGAACGGAAGATGAATGAATGAATGAATGAATGAATGGAACAAGGAACTTGTTCACAACATGTGCTAAGACTTCCACACGTTAAATCATCTCAGAGAATGTTGACATGCCTCTGTGGATACTGTTGTTTTGGTTAGCAAAGACGCTCAAATGGAATCGGCAGTTCGCTCTTTAATGTATTTAGTCTATATGTATTGTATGAACAGTACTGAAATGAGGTTGAGACACTGTCACAACATTAACCTAATGTGAGTTTCCTGAGCAGGGAACTTGTTTACGCGTGTTACTTCAATTCATCTGAGCGACAGTTTCGGTGCTGCTGGTTTGGTTAGCAAGACCAGGCAATGGGATCAGCAGTTAATGGTATGAACAATAGCGGTAATTACATTTGCTACCAGTTTTTTTTCCTGATGGGAAAAGGGAGGCATCTGCGTGACGGAGGTGTGTATTTTCAAAGTCTTAATAGGACAGCACACCTCGTGATGAACCGTAGCTGCCAGATAATGAAAGTTTTGACACCCCCGCCATTTTCTGCACACAAAGCAAAGTAAGCAGTGTCATTGTAATCAGTCTGGCGGTCTTGATATTCACAACAGAAAGCATCTGATAGAAGAAGGGCATCCCTTAATTGAGTGTGCTAAATATTGAGTGGCATTTATTTATTGGTGCCGCTCTCACTTTGCACCACGTTGTTGCGCTTCTGCTGAGTAAGAGTCCCTTCGACAGCCACTTCGAAGCTGCATTGCACCACTCGGCAGTCCTTCAGTGTTATCGCTACAGTAAAACAACTGACTACAAAAAACACAATCATTGAAATTGCATAATAATAAGTTTCCCTACAAAATGCCAAATGTGAATATACAGTACATGTTGGAACAATGTTGACAGTATAGAACAAGAAATTGCAAGGCAAAATGGTTGATGCGGCTCTAGTATGGGATCATTTGATTGTACGCCACATACCGATAATCGGGCTAAATTTGAAAATAAGTTAAGATGTTTACAATCAGTGTGCGTTTGTACTGTACTGTGTCTGGCTATTGTTCCGTTGCACAACACAAACAATTGGGAGTCTTCTCGGGCCGAACTCTGTGTTAACCACACAAATAAGCATTTGCAATCGTAAACGTTGAACAGGTTGAACGTTTACATTTGTCGGCCCGACCATTTTCAAGCAGTTTGGGGAGGGAAAAAAATCACTCTTATTATTGCTTTAATATGATTTTAATGTTCGTTTGGAGTTGTGCTAAACCGTTTTGCACTATTTACAGCTTTTTAACCGTGAGAGGAATGACAGCCGTCGCTGAAATAAGCGAATCGAGCAAGAGAACTGAATGGGACAGAGGGTCTGAACCATTCCTTCTTCTGTATGTGTGCCACTCGCCTACGAACACGTGCGTGGCTGTTAGGCAGCTGCAGTTGTTTATGTTCAAACTTCAACTTGCAGTCATCGCGGCGCCGCAAGTGACGTCATGCACGCCGTCGCGGTGGTCACTGATCAGTGGAGATTTCAATCACGTTCCTCTTTCTCATGTACAATCCGCTTAACGCAACATGTAGACTGCGCTGTGCAACAATGGGGAATACAACTCTGGACCTCCTGGATTCCAAATTCCAATGTGGAGGGAGCTCTTCGTGCATACTGTAATGAGAAAATAATGATTGATATTATTCTTGTCATTATATTTATTGTGTTTTATGTTCCATCTTAGGCTACATTACAGCGTGTACTGTACAGCTGCAGTTGTTTTTAAAGAGTTCTATAAATAAAGTTATGTCCCACACCAAAGGATAATCAATCACAATAACCGGGCCTTTGCTTATTTTGATCGGAAGGGAGCAAAATACTCAAATTAGATCTGGTTATTGGTATGAGTATCCCCCCCCACTTAATGTGGCTGGTGAGTGCCCTGTACCTTTCAAATGATGTTTTTCAATAAACGTATAGTAGGCAATATGCGCTTTTTAAAGTTCATAAGAACATCCTACTAATCAGTAATCATAGTATCCCATCTGTTTTTATTCACAGATGAATGCATGCGTTGCCATTGCTATAGCAATTTCAATGCAATGTGCATAGAGTAAGAAGGGTCCACGGAGCACCACTGCCCTCTGGTGTTGTGGAGATATTTCTGCAGGAGCAGCAGGCAAGTCACCCACCTTGTTTTTATGCTGCTAGAAATGAATATAAACACTTAACACCGAATTAAATATCTGGCAATTTACAGGATAGTCGGTGGGTTTAAAAGACAGAATCGCCTTTAAAAAAAATATCTTTTAAATTAACGTACGGCGCCCCGATTTTCAACAGTGTTTTAAATCAATGCTACACTACAAGCTAACGCAACGCCACAGTTCGAAGAACAGACGACTTTTTAATCTATGTTACAACATAGATACACACTTATCTGTCGAAATAACTTCACATGGAGCTGTAAACGTCGCATATAATAGCCGTCACGGGCGAATGTGTTCGGCTATCTGACAGTGGCAAATGGCAACCGTGGGAAAACGTCTGACGTTTGAACGTTGCAGTGACGTCATCACGCACGGACGCTTTAAAGAGAACTGTTTACGTTGGATTGCCGCACACATTTTTTACTTTTTTTTTTTTTTTTTTAAATTATACATGCACTGGCAGTGGAAAGGAAACAATCACACAATGGACATCGTGAATGTATTTGGACGTAGATATAGCAAACGGATTCCACATTTAAAAGGTAAACTTGCTTGACTATGACAATTCTGATTCAACATTTAAAAAGTATCTTAACTATCCGGAATTAATATTGTGGATATCAACAACGTCTTTCTGACTAGTAGTAATGGCAATTTTGATGATTTGGTTTCGTTTTTATTCACATTATCTGTAAAGTAATTGTGACTAATCGAAACGACAGATGATTTCATATCTACAAATAGAAGTCTGTATTGAAAAACGCTACGGCAAGCCTTCTTTCTTAACATTTAACATCTCGACTGGTTATGTTGTTGCAGATATCGCTCAATGAGTTTTGCAATTTGAGTTTCCCGACTCGTCATAATTCCAGTTCAAGAGCTCTTTAATTAACCTCAATTGAAGATATCTACATACAGTATGTCCCTTTTTCAGATATCTTAAATCCATCTTTAACAAGACGGAATGGCATGGATATTTGTAACTGTAACTGGAATTACATGACCTATCAGGCAAATTGTAGATATCTTTTTGACAAAGCAACACTGATTTACAATTATTTGCAACACTTTATCCAGTCGAGCGGTTCGATTTTTAGGACTTCGGTAGGACGTTCTACGGTAGCTGTGACGTCACCGTCATTATGCAAGGAAACTCTATAGAGATTTTTACATTTTATTTTTCAAGGGCAACTGTCATTGTCTGTGAACTTACCGGAAAACAGAAATTGACTTTTAAAAAAAATACAAACAATTTCATTAACATTTCTTAAATGGTAGAACTGGAATGGAAACGTTTTCAGTGGGCCTCAAGAAGGTATTTGCACGTGTTTGTTGAAGTTACCACTTTTGCCTGCTAGGTGGCAGCATTGTAAAGGCTACTTTATAGCGTGAGTGGCAACTCTTGTGAAAAAGTACCACTGCATGATTTTTGCTCTTTTATTCAAGAGAGAGATTTTTTTGGGGTACTGCATAAAATGGTGAAATAACAAACAAAACTGTAATATCTGTAAATCCAAGTGTGGGCCTGGTGATTGGTGGTTATGACGTCAGCAGAGATGAAAGAGAAAAGGGCCGTTTTGGCTTTTAGTGCCTGGGCGTGAGTTGTGGCCGCTATACATGTATATATATGTTGTTTTTTTTTTAAATCATGAACTATTTCACTCTGAGTGTGTGTCGTGCATTTCTATGAGTTTTACTGTTTGAATTGAACTACCTAACTAAATGAAACTTTTGACACTATTCCAATGTACCGAGATGTGCCTGTACATTGTCTCTACGTCGTGTCGACATTGTTGCACACGAGCGAGTAGTGTGGACGGATGCAGGGTGAGGATGACAGATGGGTTGGGACACAGCGACGCAGACAGAAGGAAGAGCAGATTTGTACTGACAGGCTGCTCAGTCAACTTGTTTTGTTTTGTCTTTTCCCTGACTAAAACCTCCGCCACAACAATGGAAGCCAGTTCAAACCAGTTGGGCTGAAAAAAATGTCAGACTTAAATGCACTTGTGCTGCCAGTGTCACTTGAAGTCTTTCAGCTCGAGAGTCACCCATTTTCTATCGCGCTTGTCCTCATCTGGGTTAGGGGTGGGCTGGAGGCCAGACCAGCTGATTTTGGGCAACTTGTCGTCCTCAGTTTGGGTTTATCGTGATGACTTTGTACTGTTTGCTGGAAACATGATCAGCGTGTGATCTTTCCCAACGTTTGATACCGGCATTATCAATTACCCACAATTGCGCTAACACCAACGCTTATAGGGAATATTTAATGTGCCTCTCGTTTGAGCTTGAGTTATTCGAAGTGCTGATCAAGCTCCCAATGCCGTTTCTCTGGCGCTCGTCTGTCCCTCTGCCCGCATTACCTTCCTGTCTGTTGGTTCTTTCGCTAGTCATAAATAAATGAGGCATTGCAGTGTCAGTGGCTGTGTAGCTTTTCTAGTTGGTGGTTAATGGTGGATAATCCCTATTGCTCAGATTCTGCTAGTCAAAAAATAGCAATACCTATAAAACACCACTTGGCGATAGTATCACTTTATTAGAGTTACTTTCTTTTAGTACACTAAAATACAGTACCACGGCAACCTACTGTTGGTCCCACTCCATCACAGATTTATTTGTGGACCGTTTCTATTTATGTATTGTGGAAATCTGTCATGCCCTCTTATGTAGGAAATGAGAGCCAGAGTTTCCGATGCGCTTTTCAGCCATTTATTGAGCGCCAGGAGAACAGTATAGCACAACTCATAACTCAATGAGCACACTGATGCAGTAGCTGCTGTCAGCCACAGCTCACGCCCAGACACTCACACACAGACTCGTCATTGCTTGAGCCAAGAGGCCAACCTTCCGTCAGCGCGCCCACATCACAGATAACAAATCTTTTGAGATTTGAAAAAATCTTTGGTGTGTACTAAGCCTTAGTTGGGAATTGCTGCATGATACTGTGTGTATGTGGTGCATGGCCGTTTTGGTTGTTGGAACATAATAGTATTGAATGTGAATAGGATTTGTGTTACAAAAATATGTGGGACAAGATCACTTTTGTTCTATGATTATTATTTTAACGAATATGAAAATCAAATGTATTTGTGGTGATGTGGGTCAGTTGCGTGTAGCTGTGGTAGAACTGGGTCAGTATCTCACATGTGGGCCAGTTCCTCATAGAACACAGCGATTGAAAACTCGGCTGGATTCAGTCTAAAGGACATTTGACATCTTTATCAGGGTTTATATCTGACAAAGATCAGTTTGGTGCTAATCTGGGCCAATGTTTTGAATATTATTTTTTTCAAAACTTGTTGAAATTGTTAAGACTCCGTTAGTAGTAGCCTTGATAGGTGAAACCCGTGTGACTGCAACAGAACGATGCTGAACTGTGTCGCTTACATTCCGTCGCTGAAATCACCTGGATGAATGAGTATAATAACAGTACTAAATAAATAATACAAAAACAAAACAAAAAACAAAAAACAAAAAACAAAGTCATAAATTCTGGGTGTATCCGCCTTTTGCCCGAACTCAACCGGGACAGGCTCCAGCACCCCGCGGCCCTTAACGGAATACGCGGCATTGAAAATGGAGAACTGATTAGCGCCGTTGATGTAGCATGAATTCCCGATTGTGTACAATCTGCATGCATGGTGTTGGTGTTTTATGATTATAAGTGCTGTGCTGCCATCGTGTTGAAAAAAGAAAACGGTCTTAACTCTTTCAGTACTTTTACACATTCACTGCCATTGACGGCTTTAGAAGTCAAATATCCATGTTAACTGGGAAGGCTGGCAGCGAATGAGTTTCAAGCGCTTTTTAAATTCTCGCATGATTATAAGTCACAAGGTATCTTTTTTTTGTTTGAATTAGGCGATGTGTGTGCGTGCGCGCGCGCTCGTCACGTGACCAATCCTAACGAACGCTCCTCCCGCTGCTTGCCTATCAGAGGCGCGCACGGCGCAGCCAATCAGCGAGGCGCGCTGCTCCGCTCCCCGATGGTGGATTAGCCACACTGGAGACGAGCGCAGACTGCGGCGGATCTCAAATCGCTCTTTTCGCTCCACGATCACTCACTCAGCGCGACTGGGGAGAAATGTTCAAGACGGCGCACTACCCGAGCGCGGAGCCCGCCGCCATGCACGGCGGCGCCTGGTGGCTCGCCCGGCACAGCGCGGCGCCCGCCCCGCCGGCCCCGCCGGCCCCGCCGGCCCCGGAGAAGCCCAAGAAGAACGCGTTTAGCCTGGCTAAAATCATGTCCCTGGGCGGTGGCAAGAAGGGCCAGCGCGCCGTCGACGCGCACTACAACAACAACAACAACACGCCCTTCGCCATCCACTGCCACATCGGCAAGGAAATCAAGCACATTTGCAGCAACTGCAGCCGCGGAGACGACACGCAGGACGGTGAGTGAGTGGGCGAGTCGGCGCCTCCGTACAGGACACACACACGCACACACGCACACACTCACGCACTCCTCCTCCTCCTCCACCTCTTCATCAGTGTGCACCGTGCGATCAGCCGATGCAGGCGTACGCTTAACTTCATCCGTGCACTGTAGAGAAGATCCTATTGATTCCAATGCTCCTTCTTGCCATTTCCAGTTGAGTGTCATGACATCATCAATCAGCCATTTTGGGATGCCAACGTTTTTGTTTTTTTTTCCCAATAATTGCCTTTATTGTCATAACTTCAAGGGTGTCGCTGACCTGCGGAGGAGTCCAAAAGGGAAGGATGACTGACAGTTTGGATGACTGTTTTACACGAGTTTATTTTTTCACCTTATTTATTGTTTTTAGATCTGTATTTTTTTTGTATTTGTATGTACTCTTGTTGATTAAGCATTTTGTTAGGATTATTTTTAATTTGAATATGTTTTAAGTTTAATTTTGTGTATATTTCTTACTTTAGTAACACTACAGTTAAATCATTTTTAAGATTGTATATCTTGTATCATTACAGTCGTTATCTCTAAAATAATATTTCTTTTGTAATCATTAAATAAAAACAAAAAGATTGTATATTTTCTCAAATCATTCGGAGTTTCATTTAATTAGGCATTTCTGGTTTATATTAATAGTTTTATCATCAATGTTTAATTTGATTGCCTTACATTTTTTTTTACATTAGTTTATCGTAGATTTTTTTTTTCTTGTTATATATGTTGTAGGGGGTGTGTATTAGTGTCAGCATTTCTCATTTGAATATTTTAAAAAGAGAATTATAATATTTGACCCATTTACAAATTCAGGAAAATCGGACAAGTTCTGACAAGTTTTGGATAACGGCTGTAATGGATATTAGACAAAAGATCAGTGGTGAGAACATACAAAGAAAAGCGGCAATGATGTTCATGACATTACCGAAAAGAGTCGTAGCACTTAAGTGCCTGATCCAATTGTGCTCCGAACTGCAAGATGTCTAAGGATGGCTATGATTCATCGACCATCACTGTAGTCTTTTTGTAGTTTATTTTGCAACAACATCTTTGACAATTTGTCGTCACACAATGGAGTCATGCTGCTGATGGTTGTTTTTTTTTGGTAACGCTTGGTATTTATTGAGTTGGCATTGGTCAGATGGTAGATTCTCCTCGGCGTAAATGACTTCCTTTGTGTCTCTGTCGAAGCTTTTTAATGAAGTTGTTTGAATTCTGCCAGGATTCAATCAGCGTTGACTGCAGTGTTATTTGTCAGGCGGCATGATGGTGGTGTTTGGTCTCCCAACGTTGGCTGTGAGGCAGCAGACCAGTCAAGTAATGGGCTGTGAGCCTGTGAGCTCCATTAGTGTCACTCGCTTTGTCTCGTCCCACAACACCCCCAGGGTGGTGGCTGGCTGGCTGGCTGGCCTCTGTAGTGATATGTTTGTGTTGGCAAACATCAGGGTAGCGACGGTGACGCAATTGAATTGAGCCACTGGCCTGGTGTCGAGCGTGATGATATCTAGTGATATGCTGACCTTGGCGAGCATTTCGCACATCCACAGTTGACACAGCAGGTCATGTCAACATTTTCGATTTTGTTTGCAAGGACATTTCATGTTACGATGGAGCACGGCTGTGTTAAAGGGGACATATCGCAATCGGAAGCTCAGAGCGTTGTAGGAGGGTGCTGTTCGATTATTCAGAGCGCCACACTCTGGGAGGGCAGGAGCGCTGCTCTGACTGAGGAGACAGAGTGGCCGGAGCGTCAGGCAAGATGAGATGTTTACAGGTAGAAATGACGCATTCAATATGGCGGATGCACTGATGTATACCTGCCAATGGCCAACATGCTTGTTCTTAAAGTCATAGAAAATGGAGCACGCTATGCCTCGCTGAACAACGCACTCTCAGAGCGCAGTGAGCGGGTCAGCTTAAATTTCTGAACGTACCCATAGCCTACCTCTGCTAGCGAGAGCGGTGTTTTGGCACTGCCATTTGCACGAGCTGCAAACATAAGAAGCCAAAATTCCTAACTTGTAAAGACAGGGAAGAGGCATTTGGATTTTTTGGGGGGTAATTAAAAAAAGAGAAGAGGTTAACTCTGTATATTGTAGTTGTGAAAATCACCTGTTGACTGTTTATATAGGTTTATAGGGGGGCGCTATGTGTCAAGGAGGGTAAGCACGATGAGCTAATATAGTTCAGAAACACCATTTTGGTGGTAATTCAGTCATGAATGAGGCTGGAATATACAGTGCCTGTTGTGGATCATTCCCATAGATTAAGATTAAAATTAAGATTGAATAGCTTGCACGTTGAGCGTACTGTGGTTTGTCGGTTTACTCTAGGGAGGTGCGGTGTTTAAAGCCTTAAGATGCTAGAACTTTGCTGTAAGTTGGTGTTGCAACGAAAGAATTTTTGATATGTAACCAAACACGGCAAGCTAAAGGGTGTCGTCTTTTGAATATTAAACGGAGCTCAGCAAGGGTTCCTCTTGATGATGTGCTGTTTAGCTTGCTAAGAGTTTGTTGGCAGATTTATGTAGAACACTTGCAGTGTATTCCTTTTGGCACTTCAGAGTGATATATTCCCAAATAGTTTTTTGCTTGTGTGTGTTGAAATCAACATTTACACATTTATTTATTTTTTGGTTTTTCGGGTGTTTTTTATGCAGGAGTGATTTTCATTCTCATTCAGTTACTTGAGAATTCCGGAGGCGACTTGGCCCAGATTCCCGTTGCTTAGACTCTAGTGAGCTTAAGCTGCAGCCACTGCTCGCGCTTTTGGCATCCGTAGCATCGTATCGTCACCTTTCCAGCCTCATCTGAACTTCCGTTGTCTATCTTCTGCTCCCTCGCAGCCGAGGAGGTCGAGAGGCTGGCCGTGATGCGAGCCGAGTCCTTGGTCTCCGGCGCCCACACTCCCCCCATCCGATGTCACAGCAGGCTTGCCACGCTAGGACGCCTCCTCAAGCCCTGGAAATGGAGGAAGAAGAAGAGCGACAAGTTCAAGCAGACTTCAGCCGGTATGCTCATCAATTCACCACCTTGACGCGATTGTGTTTGCTAATGCTAGCCTCTAACAGAAGAAGAAGCCAAAGTAGTTTCCTATTGGAAGGCATCCAAAGTTGTTAAAAAGCGGGGACACGTTCTTGCTTTGTTTGTGTTGGCAAGTTGAAGTCAGTAAGTAGTGTGCTCGAATGACAACGAGGCTAATGAACGGCCTTTATCTTGAAGCCCAGCGCTAAAGTCAAGGATCTGTCCTCAACAAGCATAACTTAATAACGCAAATCATACATAACGTAAGATGATTGGACCATACCGTTTAGAGAAAATAATTGGATGCTTTCATTGTGAATCAAACAGTCAAATGAAAACATAGATTCCCCTAAAATGTGCGTAGCGCTATAGTTTCATTCATTCACTACTTTGTCGTTCATTAACTCGCTCACTGCCAGCCGTTGTGCTGCATTTTTACTGATCTTTCAAGACCCACAGAATATTGTGTTCTTTCACCATTTAAGCCCTGAAGCTACCAAAATAGTAGAAACATTTTTTCTAGCTTTTCATGTTCTTTTGTGAAGAAGAACATAGGTTGGTTTTGCAAAAAAGACCGCTTTCTGACTGAAAATGCGGAGAACACTGAAACGTGTCACCCAAAAAACAGAGTGAAAAAGGCTTTTTAATGGCCAAATAATGATTAACACCTATACAACTAAGAAAGATGCCATGAGCGATGCTGAATCGCCGCAGTGTGCCTTTTTTCACATGGCGCTCCTCTGTCACCTGATGAACTGCATCATGCCGACACACGGTGAGCAGAACAACGCAACTGGCCTACATTGCTCTCTGAAGTCTAAATACGAGTGTGCTTAGTTGGGGGGTGGAATCATTTCAAACAAAAACAAAAAAAATGCATTGAGTTGCAGTCTGGAGGCTGTGGGACGACGGTGCAAATTGATTGGCGTTTTGAAGCATCCTTTTATACTTCTTTCCTATCTAACACTCCAGTAATGTGAGGGCCGACCGAGTGAAGGACATTGTCTTGTCCAATGTGGCGCATCTCCGATTTCTGCTGTCAGTCCGCTTGACGGCAGGGAGTATTTTATTTTCATTTTTGAAAATGAATGAATTCATGTATTTATTTATTTAGTCAGACTGCATCACCTTAGTGAAGGAAAGAACATCCTGTCTCAACAAGACAGGATGTTCTGGTTTACTTAGATCCCTGAAGGAGTAATGAATAAAAAAAACATGACAATATTTATTTTAGTCTTCGGTTGCCGTTCTGCAACTGTAAGAGCACTCCAAAGTAGAGCGTTTGGATCCAAGGGACAGTTCCTTGTGCATTTATTCAATGTATTCAAATTCCTCCATTTGAGTAGAGGCTTTTAGAATTGTTACTTCTGTGAGGAAAAAACCGAATCATTTATTTGAGATGAGGGTTTTATTGATTGGAATGGAGCTAGACCCAATACTGCCCACTGATTGGTTGATGGAGACTTGTTCCTTACTATTATTTGGATTCATTTACTTTTTTTCCCGAAGAGGATCAACTGAGGCGGCTATTTGGGGAGAGGGTTTGATTCAAATGGCTGCACCTGCTGACTAAATCAGCCAAGGTGCTGATCAACGCATAACCCGCGAGTTGAGGAAATATGCTAAGCAGCATATTTCTTGTGGCTTTTTGCACAATAGGTATTTAGAGAGGCATTTATTCAGCCGGATGTACCGTCTATTAGAGCTTTCCGGCATATATCATATTTCTAGTAAATACGGTCTTGCAGCACACGGGTGTCTTTTTGTTAAAAGACAATTAGAATAAAACATGCAGTATATGCATAACAAAATGACCGCGCATGCGGTTTTTTTATGTATTTGTCTGTATATCGTTTACCTTTATATTCCACCATCCCATTCTAGTAAGCATAACTGGACATCATCATACAGGTGCAAAAGATGCACCATGGAACCAAAAAGATCCTTTCATCTCTTTTTGTCGAGCACAAAGAATTCACTTGCGGCTATTGTTTTTTCCGATATTGTTTTGATTCGCGCGAGCAGTGGATGGCATGCGCGCTTAACGCAAGTGACCTTTTGAGTGAAATGTTTTGTTTTTTAAGTGAATTTGGTTCACATGCAGCTCGGAGGCTCAGGTCCGCACTGTCGCATCAAATTGAGCGAGATACATGAAGCAATGTTGAAAAAGCACAAATGTAGTGGGAAGTATCTTGACTTTATTAGTTTAAAATGAAATTGCTGTTGTTGACGTCAGACTAGTTTGAGTGGATGCCGCCGATAAGTGCTACAAACGGTTTATGATGCCATGACATCGTTGCCTTTTCTGTCCATGAGCTCACCATTTGTTCATCTTACAGAAGAAAAGTGTCCAATTGTTTTTTTGGAACCGCTGAATGGACACCATCAAAGTTCAGCTAAAACCACTCGTCCTTCTAATTCCTACAGTACATTGTTAGTTTTCCCAATGGATCTGTGAAGGCAACTGAGTGGAATGCCCATCCCTAGCCCTGCACGAATCATCATAAACATCAGAGCAGACGATATATATAGATATTCGTTTTTTCTTTTTATTGCAGCTCCATTTGCTGGATCTGATGCGTCTCTTCCTCCATTGAGCCCAATGCAAGTGGACCGTAACACGGTGAAAGTGTAGCTGTTAGGGCTACACTTAGAGTCGCCCTTTAAGGCCCCATTCACTATTTGCATTCACAGTAACTACTGACTCCTACTATGTCGAAATAAAGACGTCGTTGTCCTCTTTGATTATTTGAAAACCATCTTTTGAAGCGGAAAGCGACTATGCTGGCGGAAAAGTTCTTTTTAGTTTAAAATGACCAACATTAACTGGCCAAAAGTAGAACTCGGGTCTGTTTTGTGCCCGTCTCAATGGCGTAAAATGCATAAACCCAGGCCGGCTGGGGATGTCTGCTAGCTAGATGCTAGCTAGCGCTCGTCAATCATCTGTCACGCTGTGTTGACTCTCGGGCAAATTTCTCCCATTCATTCTGCCGCGCGGTCGCAGTCTGCCAAGAACGGCCGTGCAGCTCCTCGGGCACAGCCATTGGATGCCTCCCTCCTTCTGCGGCGATCACGGTGGAGGGCTATGTGCATCCGTGATCCATAATCCGCTGCAGGAATATAGTAGTGCATGCGCAGTGAGTCCAAATGGTGTCAGGCATAAACAAAGGCTAAACGTGATATTTTGTAAACGCGGCGTGGCAGCGGTTACAGCTCTTGTCCGAATAAATCACTACCAACATTGGTTGTGATTGGAGTCAGAAAATCCTCCTTCAATGATGGCTTTTCCAGGCCTATTCAAATCCCCATTTGAGTCACCACCCTAGTAGATATAGTCCTCAATCTGCACCTTTTATCTGTAGTGGCACCAAAACAAACTACCACCAATAAGGAATGTTGAAGTTTCATTGACATTGTCAGAATGGTATTCATTCAGCTACGCTACGCTGTATGCTCGTTTTTGTTTTTGTTTTTTTTCTCTCTCTCTCTCTAGTGGTGTCGAATTTGCATGCATCGTACTGAATACAGAATATCCATCCATCCATTTTCCGTACCGCTTCTCGTCAAACTTCACACAGGCGGGGCCGGGATTTGAACCCCGGTCCTCAGAACTGTGAGGCAGATGTGCTAACCAGTTGACCGCCGTGCCGCCAATACAGAATATTTGTTACCTTATTTGGCTACAATAGAGAATCAAACTTTTAGGAACGGCTGTCAGTGTGCTTCAGTGCCGTGGCAATAATAATATGGTCCAATGATTACTTCACTAAGGGTGTCAATCAAATCTGGCAATTCTCATCTTTAAGGACATTTTTGGTGTGTGTGTGTGTGTGTATATAAGCCCCAAGTAGAGATTTAAAGCCCACTGTACGAGTGTCATTGAGTTTTAGGCAAGCCTCTGATGTTTTTACGTCAATGCCCGAGCTTCTCATTGATGAGTCCCCATGAAAGTTTGAATACTCTCTTTTTCAAGCTTGGAGGATTTCCTCAGGACCGCCAACAACAACAAAATCAGCATTGAGCCTCTGGGCTTTGGTAGGACGTGTTCTGACCCTGCATCTGGGTCACTCGGCAGTGGAAGCGAAGCCTTCTCAGATCAATACAGGCAGCGCGCAGATACGCCGCTCCGATTTAGTGCGCCCCGAGCCGAGTCTCTGATGAGCGCCTAATCTTCTCATCTCGCACTGCAGATTGCGTGGCTACTCGGGCCCCTTCCAACTGAACACAGGGGCGTCCTAAAATAGAACTTTTTCCTGATTAGCACCATTCTACTTTAGCGCTGACAGATGTTCAGCACCCCAGTTTTCTTCAACTTTGCGTTAAAGAGAAAACAATAAGGGTGTACTTGCACTAGGCAATCTGTACTGTGCTCGGGCCCACTTGACACAGAAAGTCTGCTACATTTCGCTACGGTCCGACGTATCACGCGATCCCTGCATTGCACGCATGGGCAATGTACAATACTGAACGTGTCATATCGTTAATGCTATTGCTGTTTTTCAGTTTTTCATGATAACAGCTGGAGCCGGGAAAGAAAATCAAATAAGGTCGATTAGTGGACTCCAAAAGCCCATGCAAGACTCTTGGCACTTTCCCGTAAATTCATCTACCGTCTTGCCCCTGACCTTCCTGCCTTGTCGTTCTCCCCGCTTGCGCACTGTTAATTTGTCAAACCGTGATTGTAATGCAATTGTTCTCTGCCAGCTATTCTTTCAGCGTTTCCTTTCATGCGACTAGACAAATCCATGGACTCAAAAGTCAACTGCTCGCTCCGTGACGCATGGGCACATGCGCAGCATAATGTCATGTAATCACCGTTATGTGGTCGCTGCTTGCCAATTATAGATGCTAACTGATGTGTTGTCTAACAAGGTCATCAAATCTCCATGGCAGGCTTGGTCACACGCAGGCTCGTAGACATGTCAGGAAATCGCTGTAATGCGATCAATCTTTGCCGGTTATTGATAACAAACTGACATCTTGCGTAATGGAAATAAACAAAAGAACCCGAACCAATCCACGGGGTCAAAATAGAAAAGGCCATGGCAGGCGCTGTCACACACGGGCAATGTAGGCGTCATGATTACTGCGCTCGCTCCTCTCGCCAGTTATTCATGACAACAATCACGCCTACAAAGAATCCACAGCAGGGAAGAGGAGAAGGAGAGGGCAATGGCACACACTTCAATTGGTGTAGTGTGAGTCATTTCTTAATGATGTCTGACTCAAGGGGCCATCTATCGCTGTGTTGTAAGAGTACAGCCTTATTTGCTCTTCGACTTTTCTGATGAAATCGCCTGCAATTCCGAGTCTGAGCCTCGACCGATGAGTCTCTTTTCGGCAGAGGAGCTCCGCCTCGAATAACGCGAGATGGATGTGTTCGCCCAAAAAAGACAATGACTGTCAAATCTCAAAGACACATTGTCATTAAGGCTTTGGACTTAATGGCGTTGCGTCACCGCACATACCCCGTCGCCTAGCCGTTATGTCACGTAAAGCTTTGCGTAATTACTTTTCATATTGGATGAAACTGAAGTATAATCCCGGAGTTTATGGCAGTCGACCCTTTTAGTCAGTCTTTCCTCTGCTCTGCCCCCTGACGGTTTATACTTGGATAAACGGTAAAGGCCAGGGTGTCCCAGAGGTGCTTCATTGCTCGAGAGTCAATTCCACACAGCCGATCGAGTTCACAGATAATTCAAACGTTCCTGACGTATCCTTTCAGGCTGTTCCCTTCCCTTTCTCCTGATCATTCCCACTCCGTGAGCTTGAATTGATGGGGATTTTGTGCGTCATCCACGTCGGAATAATCGTCTCTTGAGTCATTTGGATCATCGGTGGAAAACTCAAGGAAGACCTGTACCTTTGCCTCACCTGGCAGGCGATGCAAGGGTTCGGTCTATCATGCCGCAGTGCGTTACCGAAGGTTTTCTCGGTGACTGAGGTCGCAATTGCCTTCATGAAGATCATGAACAAGTTCCTGTCGTGTGCTTTGAGGCTTCTTCCTTAACTTTCGCATGATCATCCTCACAGATGACCACACCAAGAGCAATTAGTCAAAAGTTCCATACCGCCTACTCACCGAGCCTTTTGCTGATGGTTTTTGAAACCCGGTCTCCAAACTTCTTCTCCGTGACACCCTTTCGACAGCTCTTGCGCACGGGGGTCTAGAGATGGACGTTAAGAAAGAGCACACCTCTTCTGGCTTAGTCTGAGGGAATCAAGTACCCGTTTGACTCAATGCAATGCGCAACATTTGGTGGTGTGTTTTTTGTCTTTTGTCGTATCTCTCACAATGATCAACGATCCACCATAAAAAGCGAAACGGCTCATGTCATTGTAAGTGAGCAAACGTACACATTTCGCAGAGGCTCGACTCCCGATTGAGCCCGTTTGTATTATAGCCATCCTACTCTATGTGAAAGGATGGCTTCACTCGACTAAAATCGAGTTTGGGTATTGTGACACGCTCGCTTGGCTGCAGCAGTCTCGCTTGGACATTGTCACACCTTGTATGCTATTAAAATCCACACTGAAACGGGGCGAGTTATTCTAGGCCGTGAATTCTATGAATAGACGGCGAAGGTTCCTATTCGACCGTGCTCCTGATATGTAAAGCGCACAGTGTTGCGGCTCATCCTCATGACACTTCCTTAATTGGTTTTTACGCAACAAGGAATGTGATTTCTTCACAGCTTTTGTCTCACCCTCCTGACAGATGATGTTCGTGAAGTGCCTCCACGTTCGGAAGCTTATAAATCAACGTGCACGGTAGCTACAGGCCAGGTTGTGCATTATGCAGCGCAGCACAGTAAAGTGCTGTGGGAATCGTTCTTTGGGTTTTGTGCTTGTATCGCCTCTCTTAATCAAGGCCCTGTGTTCGAATCTTGACAAGACAACTCGAGTCCCTCTCGATTGTGCTGAAATCCACTGTAAGACGAGATCGTGACGATGGAGCAAGAGCTGTTCGGAACGGCGCTTGCACGATGCCGCCACAAAAAGAGGCGCTTGATCCACGAATGGGCCCGTTACCTTTCCGAGCACGTCCACTTGTGTGCCCTTCTGTCACTCTTCCAGTCACTCTTGGTGGATCTGTTGCAAAGCGCTGGACACGTTGCGGCATTCTAAACTCAATGGCTACTTCCCATTGAGAACATGTCGGAAGCCTCACATTGGCGAAGTGCTGTCCATCAATTCGTGGGCTCATGATGTCAAAATGTGAACGGCATGACCAGGAGGACTGTTCACGTATCGATTTGAATCGAACCAGCAAATGTATTGGTCGAGGCATGGATCAAACACCTCTTGTGAAATTTACACAGTTGTGCAAAAAGCACTGAAACATTGAAAAGTTAGACGGTTTCGGGAAAGTCAAAGGTTACAGTGCATTTTAGTTGGGCTCATGCAGCTCACCCGTGACCCGCGTCAGGAGAAGCGTTACAGAAAGTGGATGGTGGGATCATTTGACTTCCCTTCCCCGCTCACACAGCGCTGGAGAGGAAGATGTCAGTGCGACAGAGTCGAGATGAGCTGATCAAGAGGGGAGTGCTAAAGGAGATCTTTGAGAAAGGTGAGTTGCATCGTAATCGGAACGACACGGCCTTTTTACAAACGCTTTTTTTCTCGATCGGATGCGCCTCGGACAGCCGTATTCAAAGTAGCGTGTAATGAAAGGCACTTTGCAGCATCGGGGCGTGAAAAGCAAGTCTGTGGCATTCGTCCACAGACTGCTGCTAAGACGTGAAACACAGAATATTGCTTTGAATATTGCATGGAATAACTCCCGCTTGATCCCCAAAAGAAGGTACGTTTCAATAATACACTCCTGTATTAATGTCAATGCGAAAAGAGACTTTTAGTGGTGCTCTTTAAGTGTGGAGGAGTATTTGGGCCTCACTCAAAAGAAGAAAAGGACTACTATGGGGAATAAGGAAGAGGCGCAAAAACGATATTGAGTGAAAATTTGAGTGGCTGCGGAATCTTCAACAAGTTGAAATATGATTATATCACAATAATGTGATGATTTTGAAAAAGAAGCAGCAGATCGTATTAATGTTACGGGAAAAAGAAGTCGTCATTTTTCCAGGATAAAGGCGGAGTAATGCAATAAAAAGTCCTAATGTTATGACAATTAATAGTTCATCACAAGAAGAAATCAAATTTCAATGAGAATGTAGACTGAATAATAATTCGATGGAAATGGTTGCAAAGTTTCAGTGGGAAAAAAGGAATATGGGGAAAAAGTGAGAATTGTTGTCATTTTGTTTTCGGAAATGTACTATACAAATACAATGCAATATTAGTAACCCAAACATTTCAACTCCAAATTGTAATTGCAATTCTCCGAAAAATACTGACGTTACTAGGACAAAAAAGTCGGAATTTGAAGAGAATACATTTCTATTACAAGAATAAAGTTGCCATTTTGCAAGAAAAAAGTTGCTTTTTAAAAAAAAAAAAGAAAGAAAATTGTAATATTTGGAAAAAAAAGGTGATGATTTTTATGAAATTTTTATTTTTTTTTGAATTTACAAGAAAGTGTTGAAAACTATATTCTTGAGGGGGTAAAAAAAAAAAAAAAAAAAAAAAGACCTGTGTTTGTCTGTGCTTAAGAAATTCTGGCTTCTTACTATTTTCAACCCGATTGATAATTTTTTTTTCCCCTTGCCCCCTCCCCGCTCCGCTCAGCTACTGGTGAGTTTCGATCCTCGACGGACGGCGGCGTCTGCACCCGGGAGCCCCCCGTCAAGTCGTCCGTGCTCCTCGCCCCAAAGAAGTCTGTCACATATGCAGGCGACCTTCAGGACAACCCCACCAAGCCGCCGCTGTACCACAAGCAGCCGCCTGCTCTCCCTCCGAAGCCTTTTTCCCGCATCCCAAACCATAGCGCAGGTCAGCTCGTAAACCATTTTTTCGTTAAAATGATGTGATCAACATATTGGTTTGTTGGTCGATTTAGGAGAATTACACAAAAGCTAAATACTGACTTCCACTAAATTTCATAATGGTGTGGCTGTGGCATGCGGCTCATTGGAAAACCAAATCAAAAACCACCCACCGTCTTGGTATCGCGCATTCTTAAATAGCGGCCTCCACTCACCTGAGAGGAACAATTACTGCCGGTTGCGGTTTTTACTGGTGAGGTTTTACACACGCGGTTCTGCCAACACAAACGCATCCAAAAAAATCACCTGCTGAAAATCTACAGCCAAAGCACGGGCAATTAAATATGGTCAAAATGCGCTAGATTAGAGCGTTATCCATCATGAAACTGGCAAAAGAATTGGCAACAGTGGCCAGTTGATGATGTGGATATTAAGAGTCTCCTTAGGCTTCGTCACCTTTATTTGTACTGCTTTCGGGATTTGTTGCTTAAATTTAATGTCCAGTAAAACGGAACTTTAAATCAAAATCAAAATACAGAGTTTGTACTGAAGTTGGAATCTGCCGTGGTGTACCACTAACCGTCGCTAATGCACCGATAGTCATAATTCTAGTAAATACTGGTGTGGGAAAAACACTTCTTGGCCATAAATGTAAAAGATTCAAATGGGAGGGAGGGAGTGAGGGTAGGGGGGCCGGGGCCGGGGGCGGGGGCTTAAATATGGCGGTAACTTGTCCGAGCCCAGACTTTTAATTTGACAAAACATCTCTTTGGATCTGAAAATGGCACTTCCCATCCGACAACTTGATGGAGCTAAAGAAGTGCTGCAAAGATTGATGTGCCCAGTTTGTGGTGTCATATTCAAACACACTTACAGTAAGTTCTCACACAAATAATTGTGTGAAAGTATAAAACAATCAAATAAAAGACAGTGAAGTGTACCCGAGTCGGGCGCCGCGCAAGCTAGTTCATTAGGTTTTTGCTTTGTGGCTCTCAACGCCGCTCGAACGTGTGCGGCATTGCAGAACTTCCATTCAATTGTCCTGCGGTCAGCCTTGGCCGTCACGGTCAATCTGTCGGTCGGCGTGATGACGGAATTAGGCTGACCTAATTCCGTCATCGGGCGTCCGAGCTCCATCGGCTTTGTCTGTCTGTCCGTCTGAGTCAATCGAGTCGAATACATGTATGTGAAAGTCCCAATTTGCACTTTTGTCTTCCTCTTTAGATTCTTGCCAGCCATTGAAGTTGCCCTGCATGCCCGGGGCAAAATACTCGCCGCCCCTGCCGCCCAAGAAAGTCATGATTCGCGTGCCTCCGGGGGGATTGGACTGCTCCATGTCCCCGTCTCCGCCCCCGAATCCGTCCCAAAAGTGCGGCCCGACCCAAGTGATGCCGGGTCACCGCGGCGCCCTGCTGCCCTCGCAGCTCGCCGCCCTTTCCGCTTTCCACCAGAACCACGGCCATCCTCTGCAACTGCAGTACGGCAGCTTGCACGCGCCGAGCCGCATCATCGAGGAGCTTAACAAAACCCTGGCGCTGTCCATGCAGAGGTTCGAGAGGTTAGTCGCCGCCAGACGTCGGGCTCGTTAAAGACCGCAGTGAAACGGGGAGGGATTAGGGATCATCTTCTGGCATTCGTTCTGATGCGTCTTGTCCTATCATAATAAGATTCAATAAGTGGGCTATCGGAGCAGAAGCGGGTGTGTGGAATTCGGAGTATTTCGAGCTAACATTGACAGGAAATATCCCATTTTTCATGATCCATTTACGCGCATCTTGCGTTGGCAGATACCTGATGCATATCAGATTAGTATTCACATACAAATGGAGGAGATCTGAGGCTAAGAGAGTTTTCTCTCGCCACGCCGCCGTGCCGCGTATCCCAATGATCGCGCCGTCCGTGCCTTAATGCTGTTTCTTTACCACTTGGTTTGTCTCGAATCAGAGCCTAAGTAGACTTCGAGCAAAGCAGCGGAGCACATGCTGTTTATGAGGTGTTTACTTGGGTGTTATGTCAAGTGACCCGCAACTATCTAACCCTAACCCTGGCGATAAGGAGGTCGCGGCTGTCCAGAATGAACACTAGCACAAAATGGGCTACTTTATTTGCACACAGCGCGTTTGTGTGGGCACAGCAGTGTACGGCGTAGGCGTCCCCGCCGGCAAGTCGGCCTGACGGAACGCGATCAGCTGCTCCTTTACAAGCGCTCCTTACGATCTTCCTGTTTGCAGAAAAGGGGACAGAATAGCTGAGTTGATCTTACGTAAGCTCCTGCGCTGCCATCTTGTTGTCGCCAAAAGCCGTTTGGGCAGCGATCTAAGGATGTAAATGGTCATGAACCTGCGTACAATTCGACTGAGAGCCGGATATTGCTCATGCAATGGTGGGGTCGTCATAAGAAGCTCTAAAATGGGAAACGAGTCAAATCAATGGGGCGTATCAAAAGTGCATGTAATGCAAGGGAAGTTTTTAAAAAAAACAAAAAAAGTATTTGATACGGGCCAAACGAAGTGAGCCATAATTCTTTGTCTAACGCTTTGAAATGAGGTCAAATAATGCAATTCACGCATTTGGTCTTCCCTCCTAGCTCTTTGTTGCACGTCAGCAGTCAGTGCGCTCCTCTGGACAGAAGAGAAGTACCGTCGGTGATCATCGACTACGAGGATGATAAGGAGAACATGCCCAGCGAGTCCGACTACGAGGATCTGGCTAGCATGTACAAGGACGACGATGACGTAGACGACGACGACGACGATGAGGAAGATGACGACTCCATATTTACAAGTGAGTGGAGATGGAGAATTGGCCCTTTCGTTAAAGCGAACAGCATTTTTAGAAATGTGAGCGACCGTCCACGTGGTGAGGAAAAACCAATCCAGGAGACCACCAGACATCGGCATCCTAAATATTTGAATCGGTTTACTATTTACGATGGTTGGCGCCGACTCTTTTTCCGTGCAGGTCGGCGAAGTCATTTTCAACACACCCCGTAACACAGGATCCTCTTTTGTAGACATTCGGCAATTGGGCGTTTGCTGACTTGCTGATCGTTTTCGAACGATTGTCGTGGAAGAATAGCGAGCTCGTTTGCCTTAGTATTGTCACCTGAACACTTCTCAATGATACGCAATGTAGTTTTGGCACATTCCGGGCTGTCAGGACTTCTCGCGTCACCTGAAGTCTCCCGAAATACATTTTTTTGTTTGACCTTCAATGCAGAACGCCAAAATTTGTGCCTGCAGACACAAATGTTTCTGCTCTTGCTCAAGTGTGCAGAGCCTAATGTGTATTTTATTTTTATTTATTTATTTTTTTTATATAAAGGTTATGATGAGAAAAATCCAACAGTGCATTTGAATGTCTTAGGTTGCGAATTTGACTATTTTTGATTAAAAAAAAAAAAAAAAAAAAGTATACGAATCAAATCAATTTAGAACGTCAAGGCAATAATGAAAGCATTGAGAAACCGTGCGCATGCGTGTTACAGACACTTTGTGTGTGTGTGTGATAAAGATATAAAGAGAAAAAACAGTGAGTGAGAGGGAGAGAGGTAATTACAGTTAAAGAAAAAAGGGGGCGGGGGCATCGATTTTGGCGAGAGGCACTATCTTGGTTTCCGCAGGCAGAGATGAATTGAGACGCGGCGTCACCTTTTTGCGATAATATGGTCATGAAAAAGACAGTTTTACAACAGGACCTTGTGTGTCTTATGAAGTGTTCTGCAACCTTGAAGCACTTTTGGAACTTGGTGCTGGTGCCCTTCATGTTATTTCCACATCCATTATTCAGTAAGCTTTTTCTCTCCAACGCTACTTTTGGCGGATTTGCATTCACACCCGAGGCCTGGCCGTGTTGAATTTCAGGCACGCTGGCTCAGAAGGTGCTCCGCAAAGACTCGTTGGCCATCAAGCTGAGCAATCGTCCGTCCAAGAGGGAGCTGGAGGAGAAAAATATCCTGCCAGTGCAGACCGATGAGGAGAGGCTGGAGTCCAGGCAGCAGATTGGCACCAAACTCACAAGGTGAGGCACGCGCATATATGGGTGCTGTTAGTGTTGGGCAAGTAACGGGGTTTTTAATAGTTCAACGGGAACCCAAAGGAACGCTACATGCTGACTGAGTTCAAGACATGAGGATTTTAAAAAGCCAGTGTATATGTCAAGAGGAAATTGAAGGTTAAAATGCATTGTAACATGAAATAGTACTGCTTACTAAACCATTCATTGTATTAGTACAATACAGCAAAAACGATCTGTAAAAAAATGGAACATTCGAGGTTGTTGACCTTGTTCCACCCTTGACACGTAGACTGGCCAATCACAGCGCGACATAGAATGGCGGCGGGACACATTCCTGGTTTCGCTAAATCAAATAAAATGATGCATTTTGATTACAAAATAAAAAAATACAAATATCACTCCTTATTTAAACCGTAATTTTGGTTAAACAATGTGATCGGGGCACACTGCAGGATAATCTTTTACGGACATTTGCTAACTGTGATCGAACTGGGGTTTATATGCTTAAATTCGTCCCGATTATCGTTATGTTAAGTACATAGGCTGTGAACATGGAGTGATCTGTTTGTTAAAATACGACAAATGTATCATTATAACTATAGTGAATCATATTTGATCGCGTCAGGCTTTATAGGAGCTTTGTACAGTTCGTGAATGCACATTTTGGAAACTCACTCGTCCTGTCTGCCAAAGTGTGCGTTCGGTCTTAAACTTCAATTTCCTTTCCATGGAGCCGCAACAAAGCTGATGGAAATAAGAGCTTTTCTTTTCTTTTCTTTTCTTTTTTTTTTCCCTATCCAAGCACTTCTTTATACCCTTTCATGTTTCCATTTTCACATCCGTCGAGGATAAATTCTTTATCTCGCCGAAATGAGGCTCATAAAATGGCGCTGACCCAATTTTGGCAACACGTCATCCCCTCCCTTTTTTAAATTAGATTTCTTAGTTGTTGTTTTTTTTTACCCCCCTTCCTTCACTTGTCATTTCACCGAATCATCACGCGGCATCTCTGCCGGACTCCTCCATAGCGCTGGCTGCACCGCGTAAAGCGTCGGGAATACGGTTGCGAGCGAGGGAGGGAATGTTATCATCCGGAGATGCTGGCGCACGGGTCAGCGTTCCCCTCTGTGATTGGAACACGGCGCGTGTTCCCAGAAGGCCTTCCTGCTTTCTTGTCATGTTTCCAAAAAAACCAAACAAACAAAAAACCAAGATCCTCTCTCTTTGTGCCACTTTCACAGCGTTGTCCTATAAGATGGTTAAGCAAAATTGTTCATTGTTCGGCCACGATGTCTCCTACTTTTAAAGAGCTGCTTCACGATAGCAGAAAGGGACTAGGAAGCTTTCTGGTTTATCCCCCAAAAGAAAACCAACTTTGCAGCAATAAAATTAAACGAGCAGCTCGCTTTCCATTCTTAGAGTGGCGACGTAACGCAAATTTGTATGTCGGAATGCGCCGTCGTCTTATCGCGAAACTACACTCGCGCGTGGACTCATAATGAGTCGTAAATATTTGGGCGAAAAACACTCAAAGGCCACACATTTCAAACAATCAAATGAATGAAAATGAAAACTGCTGCATGAGCACACATTGTTACACGGCCGCACAATCTAGGTTATTGCACGCCGTTCGGAACCTTGACACGTAACGTGTTAGGACCATCAGAAGCTCCTGTAAATGAGTTCAAAACTAAACCTACAACAAGCCATTCACGACGTCTTTATCCTGATATACCCTTAGAAAGCCTTTTTGATTCCCGCTTTAAAAGATTACATTTGAAGAATGAGCAGCATAGCTGAATATGTCAAATGTGCCTAATCTTCACATCTTATTGTGCTATTGACTGTTGTCCGGTGGATCGGATCACTGAAGCCTCAGCCGAAGCGACCAGAAAAAAGAGGCACTGGCAATTCAGTTCTTTGTGCGTAGGTGTCTTATCAGCATGGCACATCTTGACGTAATATTTGCGCTCCAAAATGTGTCCGATTTGCGCAGCCCTGCTGCAGGATTTCTTACCGGATTCCGTTCAAGGTTCCTTCCGCTAAAGCCGTCTTTTGTTGATTTGGACGTATGCTGGGAGTCACTCTTCCTCTGCATCTTTCCTCACAGACATGCGAAGGTTTTGGGATAACCGCAGCTGTTCCCTCCGCCCGATGCGGCCACGCCGACAATACACTTTGGTAGCGGGGCGCGCAAATCCAGATGGCTGTTTATTTTTAGATGAGGTGGCCACAATGGTTCCGGTGCCCGCCGACTGCTCTAAAGCAGGGGGGCCCTGACACACTTGCTATACACATTTTAAGAGGCCTCAGAATATTTCCTTTTTTTGGGGGGGAAAAAAATGGATTAAAAATGGTTTTAGGGACCGTCCTCTTGAACAAACCTCCATCATCATATGTCTGATGGAATATTCCCACTCCAAATATACGAGACCCACCACGTCCAATTCAACAAACGTCAAATAATGTGCAGACTGTGAATATTTGGTCTGTTTCTCACCAGGCGCTTGAGTCAGAGGCCAACAGCAGAGGAGCTGGAGCAGAGGAATATCCTCAAACGTGAGCATTTACAATGTTTTACACTTGACACTTGACGCGCACGTGCCATCTGCCATCGAAATTACAATTGCACCTGAGGGGACCGTCGCTAACCCGTAAGCGAGTGTTTGTGGCAGATGTGTTGGCATCGTGCGACAGTTGGAATGCTGTTCGTATGGCAACATGCGGTGCACCCAAGATGCCAACTAACTAAAGTAGAGATTGCAAGTGCAGACCAATAAGGATTTGACATCATGACCAGGAGTCTGCTACAATTTCAAATGACAAGTGATGAAACGGTTGATATGCAAATATACGGCAAGAATGACAACCGGAGTCGCTAGGCTAGAGAAGTATTTTTCCAGTCCATTTTGCCTTGCTGCTGGCTAATATTGAAAAATGCTAATGAGAATGGATACAATGCTATCAATTGCTATGCTCATGTTCATCTTGAGAGCAACTTGAATACAGAACACGCTATTTCCCCCCTCTTCTTTGTCGTTTAGTTGGGCACCATTTCTAATGAGAATTGATCAAATCCTAATATGCTTAACAACGCAAGAAGATGGTAAAGATTTGACTTCCGATACTATTAGAAATAAGAAGAGATCGAATGCTAACATGCAATCATTTGCAATGCTTAAAATGTATCTAGATGCCAGCGCGCTAAGTTAGATTGTGTTTTACATTTTTCCATGGCGTTGGGGACTATTTTGAATGACAACTGATCAAATACTAACATTGCAAGAAAGAAAGTGCTTAGGAAAACCACTAAAGATTGGATATCATGGCTCGGAGTCAGATAGTATTAAAAATGAGAAGACGTGAAATGCTAATATGCTAACTTTGGGTCTGCTAACATATACGGTGGGTACAGATCCTCTTAAATTGTTCACTCTATGTTATATTGCAGCTAAAATCATTTCAGTTCATTTTGTTCTCATTAATGTACACACAGCACCCCATATTGACAGGAAAAAAAAAATGTATTTAGATGGATTAAAAAAGAAAACCGGAAATATCACACAGCCACAAGTATTCCGACCCTTTGCTCGGTATTCGGTAGAAGCGGCCTTTTGCGCTAATCCAGCCAGGAATCTTTGTGGGAATGATGCAACAAGTTTTTCACACCTGGATTTGGGGATCCTCCGCCGTTCCTCCTTGCAGATCCTCTCCACTTCTGTCAGGTTGGATGGTGAACGTGGATGGACAGCCATTTTCAGGTCTCTCCAGAGATGCTCAATTGGGTTTAAATCAGGGCTCTGGCTGGGTCATTCAAGAACAGTCACGGAGTTGTTCTGAAGCCACTCCTTTATTATTTTAGCTGTGCGCTTAGGGTCCTTGTCTTGTCGGAAGGTGAACCTTCGGCCCAGCCTGAGGTCCCGAGCACTCTGGAGAAGGATTTTCGTCCAGGATATGCCCGGACTTGGCCGCATTCATCTTTTCTTCGATAGCAACCGGTCGTCCTGTCCCACCCCCGCTGTTGGGACTGTGTTGGACAGGTGATGGGCAGTGCCACACATGCCACTTAGAATTAAGGCCAACAATTTCTATCTTGGTCTCATCAGACCAGAGAATCTTATTTCTCACCATCTTGGAGTCCTTCAGGTGGTGTTTTTTTTTTTTTTTTTTTTTAGCAAACTCCATGCGGAGTGGAGTGTTACATGTGTCTCGCACTGCCATCAAGCCCCGACCGGTGGAGGGCTGCAGCGATGGTTGACTTTCTAGAACTTTCTCCCATCTCCCGACTGCATCTCTGGAGCTCAGCCACAGTGATCTTTGGGTTCTTCTTTTCCTCTCCCATCAAGGCCCCCCCCCCCCCGATTGCTCAGTTTGGCCGGAACGCCTAGCTCTAGGAAGGCTTCCGGTCGTCCCAAACGTCTTCCATTGAAGGATTATGGAGGTCATTGTGCTCTTAGGAATTTTTTTTGTAGCCTTGGCCAGATCTGTGCCTTGCCACAATTCTGCTTCTGAGCTCTTCAGGCAGTTCCTTTGACCTCATGGTTCTCATTTGCTCTGACATGCACTGTGAGCTGTAAGGTCTTCTATAGACAGGGGTGTGGCTTTCCTAATCAAGTCCGATCAGAATAATCAATTACAGCTGGACTCCAATGAAGGTGTGGAACCATCTCAAGGACGATGAGAAGAAACGGACAGCACCCGAGTTCAATATATGAGTGTCACAGCAGAGGGTCTGAATACTTCTGGCTGTGTGATCTTTCAGTTTTTCTTTTTGAATAAACATTTCAACAATTGCGTTTTTTTTCTGTCAATATGGGGCGCTGTGTACACATGAATGAGGAAAACGATGAAGTGAAATGATTTGAGCAAATGGCTGCAATATTACAAAGAGGAGGTGTGAATACTTTCCGTACCCACTGTACACAACAAGAACCTGAGAACAGAAATGTTTAGCATTAGTATGGCCTACGGGGGGTTTAGGAGGAAAGGGTTCCCTGCCCACGTTTCGATGCATTTCCGCGTGGCTTAATTCCCCATTGATTGATTTTGGCGATAAAATACATGAGCCGTTTGTGTGCGCAAACAAGCCGCTTGTCCTTTGCCTTATTCCATCTCGGCCTGAGGTTTCACGTTGAGGCCGGCTGGCGGACTTCCCTGAGGAATCGGAGCCCGGCGTGATTGCTTTCCGAGCGCCGGCATACACGCACGCCGTATCGGGCAGGCGCGGTCCTGTTGCCGGGGACTTTCACATCAAAGTGTGATTTGCCAACACGTCCTGCTCCACCCGGCGGCTCCGCAGAGGGGACGACGTGGAAAACAAGTCACGGAATTTACCGGCCTCCTCCATCAGTCGCACGCGTGCGAGGCTCAATTGAACACGGAGGAGCGCCTGTGTGCCATATGAATAGTCGATGCTTTTTATTGCAAGGGATTTAGCAAATAGGATTGCCTTCTCGTCTGACGCTATTTTAGGAAAAACGGCCCCGATCTCGGCCCCTTGATAACAAATGCATCCATTTTAATGAGGAGGGTTGTCTATTTGAATCCGATCGGCTCATCATGCAATCATGAATGGGCAACAAAGGGAAAACTTTGGAGAACAAAGCAATCGCAAAGTCCCAATGATGTTTGAGGCTACACGAGCATATTCGCTTTCGTTTAGCATTGCTCTCTAATTGGCCACATTATGCAGAGTGCATGTTTGCTTCCCTCGTTAGTAATTGCACAACTGCAGTGACGCTCCTCCTTCTCCGCAGCTCGCAACGAGCAAGAGGAAATCGAAGAGAAGCGGGAGCTAAAGCGACGGCTGACTCGAAAGGTGAGTGAACGCAACTCAGCAAATCGTAGGCGGGCCGTTGTCGCGTGTGCCCTGGGCGACGCTCGTGTCCTCGTCGCCCTTGGCCGCGGCGGCGTGTCGGCTGCCGAACCCTTGGACCCCGCGGAGAAGGTGTCGAGCGTGTTCCTGCCAGCAACACTTCCCGCACCCCTGCAGGTGTCCCGCTCTCACCAACCACAAACAAAACAAATCTTACATCTGCTGCAGTATATTTATAGCTCGTTAATACAGCAGGACTTCCGAAGTCAAGTCTTCAATCCAAATTGTTCCGGGAGAATGTTCCTCAAAAGTGAAAAGCAAGACTTCAGTTCAGTGAGCATCAAAAGCAGTTCTGGGCAAAGTACTGTGCATACGGCCCGCTCTCTTCTTTAATCTGGCCCTCTGCGCATTGACATCAACAGTCCAGCAATATTTGTTTTGAAATGTTAGGATTATTAACTCGAACCTTTATCTCGAACTCATTGGTCAATCAATTTATTGTAAATAATATTTCTCACATAGATTTAAAATGTTTTAAAATTAATTCTAATTAATAACATGAAAGTATTTAAGAGGATGAATTAGTTATCCCCACTATTCTCTATCGATAACATCATAGTGAAAAACCATGAGCAAATTGCTGTCCCTTTGCTGTTTAGAACAGGTGCCACAAGATGGCGCCAAAGGACTACTTTGCTATTATACTGTTCTTTGGCACCATTCATCATTCAATTTCATTTCTAAATGTGTATTGCTATGACAATTAAAGTTTTGAATCTTGTAGCATCTTGGTGTGATTCGGAAATGAGTTTTTCGGTAACGTAGGGCTAGGTTAAAAAAATCCCCCCCAAAAATCTGCAAATTTGACAACGCTTGTCAAAATGAATACATTTCACATATACATGTTACATTTAAAAAAAAAATAAATAAATAATAATAATAATAATATTTTTTTGACCTCATGTACAAATGACCTGACCCGTTGTCCATTTAAAAAAAAAATAAAAAAAATCATATGCAGCCCTTGAGCACAAACGTTTGCCCACCCCTGAGCTAAAGGATGAACTAAATTCCTCCTCAAACAATCGTCTTACTTCAACTGGGCCCCGCGTGCGTTCTTGCAATTAAGTCACTAAATTCCTCAAATAAACACCAAACTTCAAATAGACCCCTGATACGAGTAACTAAAGGCCTTCTTAAATAAACCCTCACCGTCTAATAGATACCTGCTACTCTCTGCAGGAACGTCATTTCAGAACTCATCAAATAATAGACACCAACAGTCGTACTTGAAATGAGATACCGAAACAGCTCATTTCAAATAGACGCCTGATAGATAATCTGCAATGAAGTAACTCGATCCACATTTTGTTTTGCTTTTGAGGCCTAGTTTTCGAGAAGGTCTAAATTGCACAGGTACCACTTTTGGGCATTTTCTCATACACAAAATATGAGAAATGCTTGATGCATTTGAATTGTACACCTCAGTGATGAACATTGTTAGCTATCTTGGTAAAGACGACACATTTTCCATTGGGCTGCTTTGTGTTGTTTTAGCTGAGCCAGAGGCCCACCGTGGAGGAGCTGAGGCAGGCCAAAATCCTCATCCGATTCAGCGACTACGTGGAAGTCTCCGACGCCCAGGACTACGACCGGCGGGCAGACAAGCCCTGGACCCGGCTCACTGCGGCTGACAAGGCCAGTAGTTCTTCCACTTAAAGGAGATTTATTAGGCTTCGGTTGGTTTTCAAAATGAAAACACTTTCCAGGTATTTGAATAAAATGTCCGTTATATGCTTTTGTCCGAATACCAAAGGGGGGGGCGGGGGGGGCTGAAGTTATGCGGCTTGTTTACAGACATATTTTGGGAAATGAGCAAATATAACAAAAGAGTGACTCGATTGCGTTATTTCCGATTTGACACTCTTGGGAATAAAACGCCCAGAGGTGCTCCTGCTGCGTCCCCCCCCCTCCTTTCCCTTGGCTTTTGTGCCTTTTGAGCACGCAAGATCACACCCAAGGACCGCTCACGGGCGCTTTGACTGTTTTGATTACGCAATAGCTCCTCTTACGTAAGGGAGTAATCGGCCAAGCGGTGCCGCGGGACGGCGAGCTGCTGACATCAAAGCTGCGTTCTCGCATTATTTTGCCTTCCTCTCGGAGGAACTCGCTGACGACACGTGGCGTTTTAATAACATGACATTATCATGTCACGCGTGTCATTCTTTCGCCCTGAAATTTGATGACTTTTACTACAGTGACCCAAATACACTCAAATAGAAATATTTTCACGTCATTCATTTGTACAGGCGTTTGTCAAATTTGATCCATCTACTAAAATGGATGATATATTTACCAGTGTGCGTAAAATCAAGGGAAATGATGGTCATCGTTTTTTTGTTTTGGTTTGTTTGTTTTTTTAAAAACTGTACATGCCATACATAGTAGGTGTGTATTTGTCTTTATGGGAGAGTTTGAAACGCTCTAAAGAACTGTCTGAGATTCCTCCGCATTTGTTCAGGTTCCTGCAGAAACATGCACCTGTTGAACTTTGAACTTTGAAGGCGTAAAATGCATAAGAAAGAGCATACATACCCAATATAAGAAAAACAAGTCAGAGTGGTCAGAGGCGAGATTTGGAGTATCTGCAATGTAGCAAATTAAAAGAAATGTCCCCTTTGCTCTGAAACACTGCTTAACGATTAAAACCATACTGGAAAGCTACATATTAATATCACTGTCACATATTTGCTAAAGCCAGTCAAATACTGCAGAAGCGTATGTTTGTGTCACAGTGCCCCCTGTTGAAAGAGTTTTTGCACTGAAAAAAAAAAGGGACATTTTATGCACCCTGCCGAGAGTCAATGACACCAAAATGTTGATGCATGCAAGTATATTATTACGTATAATGTGCCCATTTTCAGCGTTTCATCACAGTTTCGGGGCACAGCAAATTGCGTAACACTTTTCAAAGAGGGAAAAGCTATAGTTTCGTTTTTGAATGTATTCATTTTTGTTTTTTTAATTGACACTATAGGTCCTAGTGCACAATTTCACCTATGTGTGATTTGAAGATTTTTATGTGACTCGGTAATTGTCAATTAATGCATGCCTGACTGTCTGCTGTGCTTTTGTCTTTCAATACGGGAAATACGGGACATTTAGTTTCTAAAGAAGAAAACCTTTGCTGCGCATCTCAATTGTGTGTGTGTGTTTGCAATTTGCAGGCAGCTATACGAAAGGAGCTCAATGACTTCAAGAGCAACGAGATGGAAGTGCACGAATCGAGTCGCCATTTAACCAGGTACTGTGCACTTTGGAAAATCCTTTCTTTGGATTGACGCCTCTCTGCAGTCACGTAACTCAATGCCTCCTCAAAAAAAAAAAAAACGAGTGTTATTCTCTGCGATGTGACTACAGAAGCACATGCGGTACTATTTGCATGCAGCATACGCTGGTTGTAGAGGTTTTAGCAAGGCCCCAAGGGGATGAAATGTATTGAAATGTTTTTTGGGGAATAATGTCTAAATATATATCTTTCTTTTCAGGTTTCACCGACCATAGTAGACCATCGCTGTGTCAAGCAGTGCTGCACGGGTAGAAAGAACCTTAAGTGCTGGAAAGTCAAAACGGTGCCCGTTTTTGCCAATAAGGCCATGTCTTCTGAAATGCCTTTTTTTCTCCCCTCCGAGACCCCAGACAACTGAGTCGGTACTACACCCACCAATTAGTCGTCCCCCCCCCCCCCCCCCCCCCGCTGTAGTAGCACATCAGTTCAGTTCAGTTCACTGCCCCCCCCTATCCATTTTGTGCAATTGGCTTATTTGACCGTCTCCAAGCTGAGCTCTCGGGCGCTTAGTTGTCTGTTTGCTGGCTTCCGTCTTCTGAGTGTGACAGAACATTTGGTCACCGGTGGACTTGACTGGTCACAATGATTCTTCTTGATGATGACTGTTCCCACGGAGCTCCCAAAGGGAGCAACTCTGCAGGAGGATGCAGTCGCAGGAGGGGGAGGGATTCAGCCATCCATCCATCCGTCCATCTTTTACCGCATTGGCGGGGAGGGGTGTCGTGTGACAATGTGCAATATTTGATTTGGTGCCAATGCTTTTAGGGCCCTCTAGAGTTTGATCTACGGTTCTGTTCTTCCCATGTACTGTACCGTACCGACAATGTTGTCATCCAAGTTGCTTACTGTGAAAGCCGAGGGATTGCTCTCTCCAAATGTACATTTTGTTTATATTGAACAAGTCAAAAATCAAATTTCCTTCACTTGTCAGAATTGTGTATATTTTATGTAAAAACAAAAAACAAAAATCGCATCTGACAGATGTGAATATGTTTTATATTATTTCAGTTTTTTTGTCTGTGCTCTTTGGATGGAAGTATTTTGGAATGAATACCAAGAGCGAGACTCATTGCAGTGTTACCTTTTCTTTTTCTAAGAGTATTTGTCCCTTATAACCTGCATTTTATGATACACATTGCTTTCTTTTTACAAGCAATAGCCTTTGCTCATCAAGGGGTTGAACAACACGCCACCCTGTCATTTTTTTGTTTCTCTTCCAGTGCTTATACAGAAATATGCGTAATTTTTTTCTGTTTTCACATATGCTACGTCAGGATTACTTTACCTGCTGTCATCTCCACTGAGCCAATTCGATATCTGCCTCAATACAAATGGAACATGGTGACAATTCCGGACAATAAGTGGATTTTAATGGACTGATTTTAAACTTTTTCAGTACCTTCATAACCCAAGTCATTTGCACTGTCGCTCATAAGCTTTATGGACACTTTATGTTTTGGTCTTTATGAATTTGTTTTGTTTTTTTACTGTATTACATTTAATTAAGATGTGAAGTGTATGTCAGGTGTGGGGAAATATAGTATGTCTTCTCCCTTGGAGAATGCGTTCAAGCTGTGTGGTTTGCATGCGTGTTGTATTCATTTGGAGCGCAGATCAGTTCACATTGTAACAGAGTTTCAACAGGTCAACTAGCTTCACTGATGTTGAAAATGCGGGCATTTCCCCCCATTTATTAATTCAACACAAAAGGAATGATCTGTGGATTTCCATTTTGCCGGATTTAAAAAAAAAAAAGAAAAAAGAAAGGAAAATTAACTTTGCAATAACCTTTTTCCTTTTCACATGGAAGTTGGAGCAGCTCAATAGATTTCAGTGTGGCCCCCCACCCACCCACCCACCCACACTTTTGGAATACAGAATGCCATCTAAAGGATACATAATGCCAATTAAAATCCCATTTCTGAATGCATTTTCATTGTGTGCACTTTCATTACGCAGATGACAAATTCTGCCATTAACTTTCTTTTTTTTTTTCCAGTGGGGTACAAACACACCAACAATGGGCTGAATTAGAGCATTTTTTCCACTCCTTGCGATCAAAGTCGGCAAAAGCCAGATTATCAGATGTCTGAAAGATTTAACTGAGTGATTATCCTGTCTGTAGTGATCACTCACACCTATGGACAATTTAGAGCAGAGGTGTCAAATTCTCTGACATGAACATGCATACCACAAATAAACCGTTAGTATTTTATTCCTTATTATCCTACAAGCACTGTAGTACTAATACAGTTGTCTGCAAAACAGCAGACAACCATTCCAAACTAATCAGTCAGACTATAATTATACAAACCTCAGCCGAACAGGACAAAAAAATAAAAAATAAAATGATGGGGTGATTAATGGGTTCACAGTCATAACGGCCCTCTAAGGGAAACCGTAACTACAATGTGGCCCGCGACAAAAATGAGTTTGGCACCCCTGTCCTAAGCAGTGTAACAGGGATTTCCCCTTAAGTGTTATTTCAACACTACAGTACCTCCTCCTCGCCTGCAGGAGTCACTGTGGCCAGAGGATACAAATACAAGTTCGCTTTTAGTCCACTAGAGGGCGGGGAACGCCGCGAAATCGATACGAGTCGGTGGCCTGACGCCGTGTGAAATGGCGTCCCGGTGACAAGTTACTCGTTTCGATGCGTTTAAGAAATGCCGCCAAGCTTGCCTTTGTCAACCGCTGTGAATTTTCAATCCTTTATTTGCGGATACCACCGTAGGGCCGTTGGCTCGTCAACGTGACGGATGTTCAACAGGTGAAAGTCGGAGAGTATGTACGTAGCCACACGGAGCTCAAGCTAAGCTAAGCCAACGGTTATCATCCATCCAAGCTATTTCAACATTGCCTTCAGCTAGCCGCCGCCTCACGTGACCCGAGACGACAAAACGGGGGGTGTAGTTTTCAAGCCTTTCCTCCCAACATGGTTACGGGGAGAGCACGAGACGGCGCAATACGTATCCCACAATGCACAGCGTTATTGTTGTGAGGCGACGCCATCTTGACTCCTCCTCATGAATATCCATCAGGAGGTCTTTGCGTAGGAGGTCGGCCGACGTTCATTGCATATTCGAGCAGTGTATTTTGGTCCAAGCGCGACGCACGGTCACGTCTCCGCCCTGATATGTCCCTTCGCGCCCTGCCGCCTCCTTCCCAGCGACTTGAATCGGTAAAATGTTCCCTCTTAGCGACGGAGGAGAAAGGAAAGGCGAGGAGTGAATGACGACTAGTGGAAGAAGTGACTACGGTGGGAACGTACTCTGGCTTTTAAATGTAGACGCGGTCGGCGGAACCAAGTGCGCACCGTTATTTCTTCCGAGCGGGGGACGTCTGACTGGCAGAGATGGAGAGTGTGCAGGCTGCAGCTGACGATGGAGGCAAGTTAACGAAGAAGCCCAGCGGAGTGTCCAGCGGCCGGTGGACTCCAGCAGCGGACGGCGGCGGACACCTAGCTCCCTCCCCCGCAGACGTAAAGAACGGCAACGGCGTTCCCCACTCGAGCCGAATTGCGGCGTTGAACGGCCGAGGCTTATCCGGCAACTCTGGCTCCCTGCTGCTTCGACGCAGGCGCTTGAAGCGGAACCTCAGCGCGGCCGCGTCCGCCGCCGCCGCCGCCGCCGCCGCCTCCTCTTCCTCCTCCTCCTCCTCCGCTGTCGCGGCCGCCTGCGGTGGTGCCAAGATGAGCTCGGCCCTGTCCTCTGCGTCTCTGCACACCCAGAGCCTGGACCGCAAGACTCTGCTCAAGCACCGACAGAGCATGCAGCTGCAGCCCGCCGACCGCGAGTGGGTGCGAGCCGACCTCCACCGAGGCGCAGTCCACGTCTACGACAGACTGACGTCCTCGTCTCCCAGGCCGGTCCTCTGCACCGCGGACACCACAGCTGGGGAGGTCGCGGTCCGCCTCAGCAAACTCTGCGGCAAGTCTAGTTCTGTCATGCGCATTTTTAGCAAAGACAACCCCAAGATGGACCAAAATGGCAACTGCAGCGTCAAGTACGAGTACAACTACGATCTGTGCAAGGTCAACGATGAGCCCGCTATCAAATATGACCCCTTGTCTGGCCTGGAAGCCACAGATTTAGGGGCTCACCCCGGTGACAAGATGCGACTGCTGCTCATCACCAATGCAGATGAGAGGCAACAGGATGGAAAACTTTTCAGGCCTGAGTCAGAGTCCCAAGACAACAGAACATGCTCGCTGTCAGACTTGAACTTGAACTCCAACATGGACACCCCAAACGAGGATGACTCAGAGCACAGGAATGGGACTGACAGCTACGGTCTCAATTCTGGCTCAGATGTGGAGAGCAGCGCTTTTGACGACCTGAGCTCCGGGGCCCGGCTCAGCGAGCACAGGGACTCGCTCAGCGACGACATGATTCTGGGCACGGACGCGTCTGTACTCAGCCCCTCGTTCGATAGCGCCACAGAGGGCCACGACATGTACGGCAGCTCTTCAGATGAGCTGGAGCTGGACTGCCCCGTATCCGGCGCTAGCCCGGATCCCGTCTCCAATGGCGTCCGCCGAAACGACATGGCCAACGGCCTGCCCACGAGCAGCAGTGCTGGCTCCTTGTCCAGAGACAGCTCCACAGGTAACACACCTGACATCCAGGACCCAGATCGCAGCGCTGGCAAATCAGCGCTGACCTGTGGCCACAGTGGAGGCTCCTCAAAGGAGTCCAGCCCCACGCTGTATGTTCAGCTGCACGGCGAAGCGGTCAGGAGGCTTAGCCCAGATGAGAGGCCCCTGCAGATCCAGAACGACTTTCTCTTTAAGCTTGGATTTAAGGACCCTTGGAGAGTTCAAGAGGAAGGGCTTAACACAGAAATGGGCTCCCTGCTACGTTTCTATGCAGGTACATTATTTTTCATTTGTTGAATGTTGTTGCAGCGGTGCAGCTTTGCGTAAGCCTCCCGGATGCCGGCATCTTTCCCTCGTGCACACAGACAGACCAGAGGTAGAGGTTAAAAAAAACGCTGCAATGATCAAACGAATGAGGTTTTGTGGGCGCAACACGGTGAACTTGTGGTTACTCTGCAGGTACTCGGGCTTCCTCTCACATTCCATAATCATGCATTTGAAGTGCAGTGAAGACTTTAAATTGTCCATGGCTGTGAACGTGAACGTGAGTGTGGAGAGTTGTTTGTTTCTATGTGCCCTGCGACGGTCCAGAGTGTACTGCACCTCTTGCACAAATTCAGCCTGGATTGTTTTGGCCGGGCGCAAACGCTCTCACAGGCCTTGCATGGCCACGGATGGAAGGTTCCGAGCGGTCATCGTGCTTGTAACAGGTTGTTGCAGGTTTCCATTTAGTTCCAGACCGAATGTTTTGATCTGGGTTTGCAGTTGAAATCTGAGAAAATCAGGCCTCCTTGAAATATTTGTGTCTTTATTGTTGTTTGTGTTGTTTCTTCCGGGCCTCGGGCGCCTTTGTCAGACCGCAGCCACACACTGCGCTCCCATGGACACGCATGACATCACCACAAAGCCGCCGCCGCCGCCGCCGCCACAACTTATGGTGCTCCCACACAGGGGCCCTGTTCCAGCTTTCGCCCCATTATCATCCCTCTGTGAAAAGGCTGAATGCCTTTGTGGTTGGATGGAGAGTAGGGGTGGGAGCAACATGGCCGGGAGGGTCTAAAACTCCCTCGGTGGACTCTGTGGTCATTGAGATGCTACGCGGTGCCTGTCCCACTGGCCTGCAGGACCGTCCGTCACAGTAACTAACTTCCTGCCAAGCCGGGTTAGCGTGCTGTCGTACAGCTCGGGAAGCCTTCCCGATGCCACTGTGTCCAGTTGCTGATGGCGCTTTGGGATGGGAAAGGAAGGGAGGGGAGGCGCTGCTGAGACAATCTAACGCTTTCTAGCTTCCCGTACTGAACTGGAGATCATCAAACGTGGTATACACACGCACAGTCGCACACACATACACATGACCCGTCACTTGACATGTCATGCTTTGTAATAACAGGCTTGCCGTTAGGGCTGTCAGAATTCCTTCATTGTGCCTCGGCCGTCGTGGGTTTGGCTGCGCGCGTCTTGTGAGTGCAGCATTTCACGATGCGCCTTCAGGGAATCCCTTCTAGCTACGCTCGAGGGTGAACTACTCAGAGCTTGCGCCGCATCCAAATGTCATGGCCACGGTGTGTGGATTATGACCCCATTTACAAAGTTTTATCCTGTCAGAGGGTCACCGGTTATTAACTGTTAATGACTGTTCCATACTATACTGCGAGAGCAACCGCATGAGATCAGTGTGCAATGTAAGCGGTCAGGTAATACGAGACACATTGCTGTCCAGTGGGAAGAGAATGGGAGGAACCTACAATACACTACTTTAAATAAATACAGTGCATTGTGATTGCTGTTTACAGATAATGTCATGTTCCTCATATGGCGTTAACGCAGCACTGTGTGTCAGGCTGGGACAATGTCATTAAAAGTCCGTAGCTGATGCAATTATCTATCCTCAGCAGGCCTACACACACACAAGATTGAGATTTATTGTGGCATGTCCCACTTGGGGGAAGCGCGAGAATCTGTCTTTGATAGTGTTGAAGGGCAGGTTGCGTTCATGTACAGTGGGACACGTTCGTGCGGTGCAGTTGCAACAGCAGCCTTCAAATGAAAAGAAAAACCCGATGCACTTCTGAGGGCGACGCCTCCATGTCCATGTGAGAAGGCTTAACCCCGGTCACCTGAGTACTCACTAAAGCAACCCCTCCCTCCTCTCCGCTCGACACCAAGGCGACGGCACTACGCACGCGAGGCCTTAATGCTCAATTCAGCCTAGCACAGAGGGACACAGAATTGCACTTTAAAGCGTGCGCAGACGGGCGCCTTGTCCGAAGGCCACGCGATGCCCCCGTGACATCTGCCGTGCTCTTTGGCAGGTTGGCCTGTTGAAAGCATGTCCGGAATGTCCATCGGCTTTTTGAGAATGTCAAGCACGTTTGCTGTGGAGGAGGAAGTGCTGCAAGGAGGTGTTCAGGGGGAGCGTCATGCCATTCTTACACACGTTGACATGGTTTTGACTGTCCGTCCAGGCCAGATAGTGGAGACAGTCAGCCTCATCTGATTTTCTGGCTGACTCTCAGGCACAGCTGCCGCAACTGTAGGCCTCAGCCACACTGAAGACCTCCTTGTCTGGAGACCTTTGTTTGATACAGGAAGTCCAGTATCTATTGTACTGTTGCTACGGAGCTCAATAAAAGCACTGTGCAATTCTTAAAAAAAAAAAAAAAAAATGTTCATGCTGGATTCGACTTTGCTTGACGTGTTTACGCAGCAAAATTGGCCACATTGGTCACTCCAAAGGGCAGGTTGACCTTCAAAGAGCGGGCGTCGGGTCATCACGCTTTGCGGTGCGACCAGATGAGAGAGTTCGCTTTTGCTCTGCCGAGACACACAAACGCAAACATGCGCATGTACAGAGTGCCGCCCCGGATCAAAGAGCTGCTGTCCTCTTTGGCAGGCTGACGAGTGATCTTCTAACAGCGGCCCACACAGGAGCCTGTTGTAGCGCCTCGTCTACCGCGCTAATAGAACTGGAGCGCAGGGGACAGGAGCGTCCGCTCAGATTAATAGTCATACGTCCACGCAAGAACAAGGAAGGCCACTTTTGTTAGTTTTGCTTCGGTTTGGTTGATTGAGTGTGAACACAGAAATCAAACTCCGGTTAGGTGAAGACCAAACCAACTGTTATGTGGTCGCTGTACAATTTGAAACAAACTTGACCCAGTTTGGTTATGGTGAGAAATACTTCGTCTCAAGAACTTAGGCTGCATTCACACCAATGTTCTGGAGTGTATTTGAATGGACTTCAGAGTTCATTTACCACCTTGGTTTGTTTCACTTGCTCTGGTGCGAACACAGAAATCGAACTCGGATTGGGTGTCGCCCAAACCAACTGTTATGTCGTTAGTACCGTTTCAAACAAATTTGTCCCAGTTGAGTTATTGGGTGACAAACCAATCCAAGCTGGATCTGCTCTGGCACTGAAAAGAAGTACGCTTCCTCTCAAGAACCGAGGCCACGTTCACGCTAGCACTCTTTGGTCAATTTCAATGTAACTTTTAGTTCGCAACCTTGGTGTTGTTCATTTGGTCATGTGTGAACGCAGAAATCGAACTCGGGTAGTTTGTGCCATTCCAAAGGTGTCCCGCTTCTGTTAAGGTGAGAATGTGATTCCTGTTCAATCCACTTTGGCACTGTATAGAAGTACACTTTACTTTGAAACTAGCACTCTTTAGTCCATTTTAATGGACTTAATTACCACCCATGATATGTGGTGTGGTTTGGTCAGACGTAAACACAGAAATCAAACGGATTGACCAAACCAACTGGTATGTGGTCTCGATCCAGTTGCAAACATATTTGTAACCACTTATGGTGAGAAAACGTCCTACTTCGATTTAATCAAACTCTGGCACTAAATGAAAGTGTGCTTCCACTTCGGAACTTGGGCCTCCTCAATTTAGCACCATTTAGTCAACTGGTTTGTGGTCGCGGTACAGCTCCAGACCAACTTGTCCCGCTTCATTGATGGTCAGAAAAACTTGATCCACACTATAATAGTCCTCTCAAGAACTAGGACCTCTTTTACGCTAACATTCTTTCATGTGGCTTAAGTTCATTTACCACTTTGATGTGGTTTCCTTGGCTAGGTGTAAAGATTGAATTTGCAGTCTGTTGTGGACCGAAACCAATTTATTTCCGGCTCTGGGCTCTCAATTATCAAAGAGTGCGTAGAATTAGTCTCGTTGTGGAATCCTTGCTTTTGGTTTTGTTTGGCTTTTTGGAACAGACAAGAGTTTCCAGGAACAGACCGAGTTTACAAAGTCATCATTATTCCAGACCAGACAAAGTGACTTATAAGCTTTAATGCTTCAAAAGATTCAACAAATTATGATTTCATTTGAATAGCATGCAGGTCAGTGTCACATTGTAATGAGTTTGAAGACCGCAGCTCTTTTACTCTGCAAGTAATGAAGTCGTCTGCTGCCTGGATGGCTCTCTTCCAAAACACAATGTGTGTGTGTGTGTGTGTGTGTGTGTGTGCTTGAAAAGGAAATGGCCCTAACGCACATTGGCACAAAGTTTCCCAAGAGGCCAAGGACCTCGAGTTCTTTACCAAGCCAATACAGCACACTAAATAATTTAGATTCATTAGCCTACTCCGCTTTGCAAACACTCTCATCCGGGGCATGCTAGCACTTCGCTGCATTTTGCACCCTGCTTTCCCTATTAAACTGGAATCGTTGGCGCTTAAATTACACTTTCCTTTCAAAGTAATGCTTTGGCTTTAAAAATAATAAATACAATTCCCCAAAATTAATTCAAGCAAAATGAATGACCAATGGTGAAAAAGTAGCCTCAAAACCAACCACTTACAAATAATTCTGTCCAACGCTGCGCAGGTTTTTTACCTCTCTGCTTGTGTGAAGTCGAAAAAATACTTTTGAGGTAATTCCCATTTTGTTTCCCGTACTTTGTACGAGCAAATAGTTATGTGAAACTAATAAAATGCAGAGCTATCTGATCAGATGTAGCTGATAATGGCTACATTGCTTTTACCTGCTTGTTACAGCCATTCGAATTGATACCTTTTTTTTTTTTTTTTTTTTTTATTGCACCGTGATTTTCTACTCTCCAAACATCTTTCATCAGCAGCAAAATTGCAGTGTTGTTGTGATGCACATTTGCAAATAATAAGCCTCTGCCTTATTGCCTCTCGCAGCCTGTGGTCGCATTTGGCCACATGTAATGAATGCACGTAATAGGTCTCCTTAAGACCTTCAACGTAATTAAGATTCAAATGAACACTATCAATATGGCCAAATGGCAACATGGAAATACAATAGCGCGCCGTCGTAATTGGATAGCCCGCGATGCTTTTTGCCTGCTGCTTACTCGCTCGTATTAGTTAAGTTGAGAGTCGGCTATTAATGTCTGTATTCCTCGTAGATGCGAGGCATGTTCAAAAGACAACATTGGTTCAATGACTCTAAAAGCTCGACTGCGTCCTTCCGCTCTTACCTCGGGCCTTCTCTGAGGAGGCGGGCTGCTGACGTGATGACTTAAAGGACTCTGCAGGGTTTAAAGGCTTAATGAAGATCCCAGCTTTCTCCAGCCTGCCTCGTTGGCCGCTGCTAAAACGGAGAGCACCACTCAGTCCGTCATCTCCGAGCCTTCTCGTCTCTCTGTTACTTGCTGCAAGAGCAGATTGCGTTTGCAATTGCATCTCCATTACCAGGCTGAAGGCGAAGACAGCATTGTGTTTGTTGTTTTTATTAATGGTCAAATGGAAGGGTCTCCTCATGATTCAAAATGTATTTCCCATTGGAAATCATGGCTATAGAAATAATGGGCTGCACAGTAAATAATAAAGTCAATACTACAATCCACCCAAATGAAATGGACTGAACAACTGTAAAGGGGGGTCCTCAGTTTATGATGGAGTTCAGTTCGGACAGTGTTGACATGAGGCTTTACACGATCAGGATATTTGGGGCCGATCGGCGAGTTTAAAAAACCGATAACCGATCACCGATCCGATCACATGATGGAGGAATGTGTCTATTTAAATGACCTGTTCATTTACTGTATATACTTAATTGCTAAAAAAAAATTATATTTACAATAAATAATCTATCTTTGTTCCTCTTTATGCCAGTGAGGCATAGTGACAGACAGAACAAATGAATGGTCTTCCATTAGATGGGAGGAAGTAAATACAGTAATTAATGTATCCACTTTTTGTGACATTTTAGTTTTTTTGTTGTTTGAGATTTTTCAATTGTAAAATATGTTCCTTGGCTCCATAAAGGTTGGAAATCACTGCTCTTGTCAGGTCATGTATTCTAATCAGTCGGGTCAAACCGACATTACAACATGACAGAAATTATGGGTGCTAACTTACTGTAATTAAATTACGTTATTTGTAATTAAATGACTTCACCTACACCGAAACTTCAGAGCATGATTCGACAGAACGGCGGCATGTTTACGTACAACCGTTGGTGCTAGCAGTAGCTTGCTAGGCGACATAACGTTTTTGTGGCGTGCTTGTGAGCCGTATCGTATTAAAGTAGGTGAACATACCTGAAGCAAGCCTTAAACAAACGTCCTCTCCTGAGCGCCGGTGACCACCAACACACGTTTTTCCCCATTTTGTTCTTACAAACACACGGCGCGATCCATTATTGTTGTCATCGCCATGGTAACAAGTGTATCCGGTCGCTTTTGTGTTGACACAATGAAGCCCAGTGATTGCAAAAAACGGGATGCGGTGGTATCGGAATACAAGATTTTATTGCAGTAGTCTGACATCAGTGCAATCGTGAAAGAGCAAATTTGTCTTGTCGTCTGATCCGGGCATTACGTGTTGTCTGTCTCAGAAGTGTCGTCTGTTCCACACCGCCAGCATTTTTTGGTTTTTTAAATAACTTTATTGGCCGTCAGATATTTACAGGACTACGCCAAAAGACACGCGACAAGGCCAAAAATAAACTAGCTTTTGGATTCAAATATACTGTGCACGATGGCACAGTATATTTGAATCCAAAAGTAAATGCGGAGTAAATGTCTTTTGCCGAGCCGATCAATGACCTCATTGATTGGATCGGCAAATTATGACATTAAAGCCGATCGGCATAAAATGCTAATTATCGGCCGATAAAATCGGTGAAAAGTCTAGTTGACATTAACCCAAATTTGAAGTCGGAACGCTAACCTGCACTTACGCGGTAGCAGACATAGTTAGAATAATTGTATGAAAAACCTGTTAGGCCATAAATATAAAACAAATGAAAAACAGTAAGTATGGCAGTAACTGATCATGGCTTCTCACACCGCTGTAGCTTTGCAGGCATCATTTTTCCACACGGACTAATGTTACTGCACACTTACGCACCACTCGGTGGACAAATAAGTTGGCGCGATGGCGGCAAGCCAGGAGGAAAGACTAAAAGACAGAGTGTCCAAATTTTGGTATCATTTTACACTGAACAAGGAAGATAAAGTGCTGTGTATTGTGCACCACAACTGCGATTGCAACACAAGGTAAAGTATCGATGTTAGCTAATTTAATATAGCGTAATATAGCTAGTTAGTATGTCTTGTAATGCCCCCGCAAGTGGTCAAGCATAGACACAGCTGCCGGGGCGCTTTATTGAACAAACGGTAAGAAACCAAACGCGTAATAAGTACTGAGCAGCCAGGACTGAGGCACGCGTACCACTTGTGTGGCTACGCTAGCGCTACGTCTCAAAAGTTCAATTTCTGGATCTGTTGTTGGCATCAGTACCCTTTTGTAGTGGCGTCAACATACAAACCCAAAAAAGTTCATTCTTGACGTGCTCACTGCTCATGACCATTTTACTTCTACGTTTTTGAGCTTTTTTGAAAGGTGTATTTGTTTCCTCAAAATGTTTGTCGGTTTCTAAATTATACGAATTTGTTCGTTATTTTTTAAATATAATTTTCCTGACTGGGTTCAGTGCAAAACAGTCAGCATCATGTCACGCTGACGTCGATGTCCTCACCTGACATCCTTCTAATGGTCTTTCGAAATGGCCCATTGCTGAGTCGTTATGTAAGTACGTAATCAGATTTCACACGTTCCAGAGCTCAAACTCAATATGCGTGTGTCCCTACGCGCTTATTTTCTTTTTCCATATTTGTCTGTGTGGGTAGCACAGTGAAATAGTGGTTAGCACGTGTACCTCACATTTTTTTGAGCTGCAAGGTTCAACTCTTTGTTTCTTTATGGATGGATTATGTGTTCCCACCGTGCTTGCGGGGGTTGTCTCCGAGTACTCCGGCTTCCTCCCACATTCCAAAAACATGCATGTTGGGTTCATTGAAGACTCTAAATCAGGGCTTCTCAAAGTGTGATACACATACTTTGTTCAAGTACATTTGCATTTAATCGTTCAGAACTGTTTTGAAACATTAAAATGTTTTTACTTTTACGTGCAATACATTTAGATTTATTTTCCTATATTTAAGTGCAGTGTCAATGCTGAAACTGTGTAATGTTACGGTGTCTTACACAAATAATACATATTCTCTTTTTGTTTTGAAACGATAAATAAAACAACATTAATAATTAGATTTCCCCAAAATTCGTAGCAAAATCTTTGCCTCGAAGATTTACAGTGCTCATTGTTTCCCGCACGGACTCATGTTTCTGCAGACTTACGCACCACTCCATGTTGAAATAAGTTTGTGTGAGCCAGAAGGAAAGAGTGCATAAGTGACAGAGAATCTCCAAAGTTTGTGCTCATTTTACACTTAAGAAGAAGATAAAGGGCAACGTGTCTACTGACTACTGCAAAGCCGAACTAAATAATGTACCACAACAGCATGTCTTCCATCGCCGAAGCAAGGTATCGATGTGAGCTGATTTAATGTAGCCTTCCACCATGAGTTAAAACGTGTTGTAATGCCCCCACAAGTGGTCAAGCCGGTGGGTGGTGTACTTTCAACCGCTTTGTTGAACAATTGGTGACAAAATAAGCAGGACTTGAGGACCAAGGCTACGGAAAGTGAATGGATGCAAGTGTGTGGTTTTGTGCGTCCAAGACAAGTGCGCACATGGGAAATTGAAGAATAGATTTATGCATTTTGACGTCCCTTCGCGTATCGGCCCCAAGTCGTGAGATGCTTTTAAATGGAGGACACGCTTTGGTGTCTACCGATGCAAACGCCCAGAGGACGGCGGTGTCAGCTCGTAGTGGCGTCAGCCAGGGGAAGTCTTTTCTGTCTCATATAGATTGCCTCCTTGGCTGACAGCCTCCCACCCGCCACTTCTCCCCTCGCGCTCCCATTCTCAATTTCTCCCATGATCGATCCCCCTCCCCCGGTGCTCGCTTTCACTCCTTAGATCTCCTCCTCCTGCACACCATCTGACAGTTTGCATTTATCTTGTCGTATCTCTCTATCCCGCCTCGCTCTTCATCCTAGCGATCAGTGGCCGCCAAAAAAACAAAAATGCAAATAAAATGCTGATCGAAGATATGAACTGCTGGTCCTCCCTCCCACGGTCAAACTTAGTTTTTTTGTGCCATTGAAATTTCCATAAAAGGAATTGCAGGAGAATGGAAAGTGAGATCCCCAATGCTGTATTTGAGAATTGATTTGGGGGTGTGAGTCGCAGTTGTGGGTGGAGATATTGTTATCTGCTCTGTTGGTCATCTGGAGTACACCACAAACTTTAAGAACAGTAACAGGCCATTTTCAAATTATTTTTCGGGTCTCTCACATTTAAAAAAAAAATAGGTTAATTAAGATGTTCAAAATCGGTATGCGTGTGCCCCCACTTCAGGGTATCTCGCAATGCTGAAACCCATGTGTGACGTTTTCACACCAGAAAATTGCCAGAGATGTAAAAATGCCGGCTTTTCCACGCAGTTCAAATGGGGCTAGCTAGGGAAAAAGATGTGCGGGTATCTTTTTTCGATCCTCTACCAGCTGTCTCTCATGTAAGAGTAGATGGCGCCACTTATGAACAAAATGCGTCAAAAGTTTACCCTTTCTGCGGGGTCACGGAGTATCACACATTGTCCCTGAGCTGAACACCGGCCTCCCGCCTCAGCTCGACGCAAGGAAAGGGGGTGGATTAGGGGCGGGTCAGCGGGGGGCTCGCTCTCTGCCGCTTTGATCAGCCGCAGCACAGCCTAATACAACGCAACATCTGCAGCGCTCGCCATGAAAGGGGGCACCAAAAATTCCGATTAGGCAAGACAAGTGCATCAATACTTCTGCTCCTGTAATGCTCTGACACAAGGTGGGACGGGCAAGAGGGTGTGTGTGTGTGTGTGTGTGTGCGGAGGGTTCGCTCGTCTCAAATCACTCGTTTGAAAGGTCGTCTCCTTGAAATAATGCTGAAATATGGGAATCACACTTCCTCATTGGCCAGTGTGTGAACGGAAACTTGACTGAAGGAAGGAGGGACTTTGTGTGGACAAAAGTACACAATTTGCTCTACAAATAGTGTGTCATGTAACTTGTCACACTTTTATGCCGACTCATGACGCCTCATTGAGAGATCTTGTATTGATTATTTCATCATATTTAGCAACATTAAATAGGCGGTTAATATGAAGTACATTTTCACAAGAATGCATTTGGATGCCGGTCATAAAAATGCTTTAGCTCCTAAAATTCAACATCACGACTGCAGTGACGCACTCCCAAAGAATGCTGACACGCTGTATTCAAATGCTATACCTGTATTTTACTGCTGGCAGAGTCATTAATAAGGTTGTCTGTATCTTTCAAAAGCCTTCAATTTTATTTTGTTTGGTTACCTTAAAAATGCATATGCTGGTAGGTTCACTTTGATCTCGAAGTTGCACGTGTAAATTAAAAAAGTGATTCATAATACTGTTGAAATTGCAATCATTTTTGTTAAGAGATCGAAGATTGCGCATGGTTTGCAACAAGATAATAATGAATAAATGTGAATATTTTCCGTCTTGTCCTTTTCACCAATACAATGTGAAAAATTTGGGCTAGTTATTTATAGCTCATTAAACAACGAATATACCGGTCCGGGCCATTGGTGTGAATGTGGCCCACGTACTAAAAAGCATTTTGACACCCCTGAAGATATAGTATCATATAGTATCGCCCACTTCAAGTTGTCACATTAACTAATGTCGAGGGAGCTCAAGTTTGATCGGGGTGCCCTTAAAACTTAAGTATTCAAATTTGGCTTACGAAAAACTGAAAATGCACTGTTACAAATGTCTTTGATTTATAAATGAAAGTGCTTGTCATCCAACATACTACTACATTTGTGTGTAATCCACACGTATTTTCTCGTGTAATAATATGCTGCCACTGTCCAAAAAGCATGTATCTCCATACTTTGTATTTTTATCCCCAAAAAGAATTTTTTGTTGCTTTTCTAAAGACAATAAACATACAACTGCACTAAGTTCACCGTAAGTTTCAGCTTTACAGACACCCCACCCGCGGTTGTAGTATTGACTTCATCGTAAAGGTAATAACGACCTCGCGTACAACCCATTTTTTTCTCGGGACAAAAAATGCCTCTTTTGGGGTACGGCATCCATTTACAGGATATTAAATCCAATTGGTTACATTTATAGTGGAACTCTAGGTATTATTGTGTTTAGCTTCCCCAAGACACTACAGGGGCTCCTCGGTTTACGACAGCCTTCCTTTCCTAAAGATTCTATGGCGATGATGTAACCTGACGTCGAAAGACACAGTTTTAAAGTCCTATTTATAGTAAATGCGTGTATGATTTTTCACTGCTCGGCCAAACATCAGCCATATAGAACAATCAAATGAAGCGCATTAAGTGTGGTAGTAATGTATGGCCTTCTTCTTGTGCCACATGACAATGCATTTTTACGCCGCGCACAAACTACGCTGCCACCATTAACAGATGACTCCCTGTAGACTGCTTTGGTGCCCTTTCAAGCAAAGCAGTTCTTTAAATGGCCTTTGTACAGCTTTTTCTTTCATTCATTGCAATGACGATGCAGTTTGCTTTGAAAGGAAATGGGCCCCTTCACACGCTATTGACAGTGACAATCAGCTTCTTGCTCAAGGGTATTTCCACAATGAACAGCGTAGGAATCAGCAGCAAGACCAAAAGCGGAAATCAGAGCACTTAAACAACAAACGGGTGACACTCAAACCCACAACGTTTGAATGACCACTCTTGTTTTTGATTAGCCACTACTCGGTTCTCTATTTACGACGGTCCCGAATGGCGTGAAGCTGAAGAAAATACTGTTTTTCATTTGATTGTGTTATCCTGTATTTTTGTCCAGTCAATTGCATTTGGATGGATTATAGTCAAATCCAGTTACTATTTCAGAGCTCCACTTGTTTGCATTGTCTTTGCACATCTATCATTATCTTTACTAGCACCCAGATTTGGACCATTTCCTCAAATATCACTCATTAAAAAAAGGACACTTGTCGCCTGTGCCTCCTGTCTCTGTGGCACGGCGTTCACATGGCCTCCGCATGTGACACAAAGGCGAGCCAAAACACCCCGGATGCCCGCCTGAGCTCTCCACTGTTCCAGGCCTTGTTAAATTTTAAACAAAACAAAGGGAAAGGAAGGAGGGAGGGCAGGCAGGGCCACGGGAATGTGCGACAACATCGCAGTCCCTGTTCATTCACATCCCTGGAAGCGTACTTCCTTTGAATCTCTCTCTCTCTCTCTCTCTCTCTCTCTCTCTCGCTCTCTCTCGCTCCCCCCCCCCCCCCCCCTTCACTCTCCTTGTGTGGAAGCCCTTTCTCTCCACTCTTAGCTGAACTGATTGTAGCTTTAACCGCAGATGTGGAGTCTGATTACTCAGCACCGTGCCCTTCTGCAGGATTAAAGAACAACTGAATTGGTAGCAGCAGTTACCAGATTGCAGATGCGCGTCGATGCATTACGACACCGGAGTATACTGTAGCTCTTCCGGAAATAAGAAGAAATACTGTTTAACTTTGCTATCGATCGCTTGCTGCTGTGTGGCAGTCTTTAATCTAAAGTTTCACAGGGTAATTTGGAGTTTGATAGATTTAGCTAAGCTATATGATTATACCAGTCACAGCGTCTGCTATTGAATGGCATTAGAGGTTAAGCGCAAGTGATGACCAGGATGTGCTTATCGGTGTGTCTCTTGGGAGCCGTGCAATTTGAAGTGAGCCTCGAGGCGATTTCGAGGCTTCTCTCTCACATTTTTAGCAAGAAGGCACCACGAATCAGCAGGGCATCCAAGAGTTTATCAGAGGAAAGATTGCCTTTCAGTCTGGATGAAATAAATAGTTTTTCGAAAGAAGTGCTGCCCGGGTGTGCATGTTGCAGACACCAGATGGCACACAATATTTCATATCGTTTCCAATTTCTGGGTTCTGCACAGGCAGATAAATGGCAGATCTTTTCTTACGGCTCAGGTGTGAGTGAGTGAGAACCGGTTCCAAAGTTAATGATTCCATGGATTCAAAATAATCACATTTATAATTTTGGCCATAATCGTGCAGCCCTTCTCTTAAAACATGCCCAGCACAGGGTAATTGCTCAGAGACCTCTAACAATCTGGGCTTTGATCAGAAGCGGGGGAAAAAGCAAATTCGGCCCGATTATCGCGATGTGTTTGCTAAAGACAGGCTGCAGTATTGTCATGACCGTAGTTTTTGCTCCACTCAATTCTCAATTCAAATCAATCGCATGTTTCGAAATTGATCAGTTGCATGTTGCATCCACAAGAGAGCTGTTCCTGTAGGTTTTTACGAATGGTATACATCCATCTTTCTGTCACATCATTTAGAGTATGAGGAGGCAGAGGCTTTTGGCAGCAGCTCAATTATTTGTATTATTTTATGTGCATCTCCTGATGCGTCTATAATTAGAACATTACTGACAATCTCACTATTTTCTGCTGTCTCACAGCCCCTTTGCAATAGATTGGCAGCGATGAGGCATTAATATCATGGATTAAATATGCAATTATAGAATCACATCTCCCTCAATACAGTGACAAACACACTATCCACTTGATTATGATTTGCACTTCTGTGACCACTGGTCGCCAATAATGGACTCCATTTCAACTGAGATGCAATTGTTCTGTCAGCAAACTACATAGAGAGTATCATTTTTTCGACACATCAATCCTGCAAAATTGACTCATTAGAGCTCGGACAAAATGCCTTTTAAATTGAACCCAGGGAAGCAGGATATTGTCGCAACTGAATGCATTTTCGAGAAGATAATTAGATACCTGATGAAGTCTGTCCTGTCGCAGCATTGCGGAATTCACTGACACGTCACGTCGTCCTGCCACTGCGAAGGTAGTGATACTTACTAGCTCAGAAGGCAGATAATTGCGGGGTCTACTTTACCATTCTGTGACAAAGGAGGAGAAAAAGGCAGAAAAACGTCCGCTCTGATGCGACTTCAGAATGTGAAAGATTTCCCCCATTCTGGCCTTGTTTTTCTTTGATATAAACAGCATATAAAAATGGTTGCGACACTGATGTAGGATAAGAGAGAAAAATCATGAACAAAAGCAAACGTCAAATTTCGACGATTGGGGAGTACATGGGGCCTGGGTTTACAAAAGAGGTCCATTCCTACGGCGCCAATGTTAACCCCACTTAGTACGCAAGTCGGAGTGTGCTGGCGTCTATCACTAATCTAAGCTAATGCATTATTTGTTAACTCCGTTTGTAACCAAGGAGCCCCTGAATTGATTAATTAATCGATTGAGAAATAACCATTATCAATTCGAATTGGATCAACTGTCCAACATGACACTGTGCTCCATTATTTAGCATTTTCACGTGACTTAGTAAGTCGAAAATATCTACCATGTGTATATATATCTATATACAGTGATCTGCTAATTCACTGGCCAGTTAGACAGCGAACGGCAGCGTAGTGGTCGATTTTGGTAGAGGTTCGACAGGGAGCCGAGGCTCCTTGTGAGGTTGATGTAGGAGAAAGTCAGGAGATAAACATCTTAGGTCTGGACCGCTATTGGCAGTGGTGAAAGTATGAATCTAGACGGGGCTTGGTCCCTAACCTCTGGTGAATAGCAAGTACTCACTGTATTTAATAACCACGGCCCTTACAAAATCCCTACTACAGTACATTCTCATGAGGACAGGCGCAGTAATGACTTTGAATGTAAAATCTCCTCCTTCATTTCCAGCTGGCATTATTCATGCAGTCGTACAAATGAACAGGGAAACCCAGGGCCACAAAACAGTCGGGAGTTCCTGCAAGATAATTGGTGATTGAAATGCACATAAACGCAGTCGCACTCAAACACAAACCCATGTGTGTATTTGGTCGGCTCCAACCTTGATTCACGCGCGCACAACATCAAACGTTCACCAGCTTCCCAATTAGCGTTTTCATCTCACCTCTTTAGCCCGCGTCAGACGGAGGTGTTGTCAACCCCGCTCCCATATCGCTATGTTCCCTTCATCCCCTGCTGCATTTCCTGAAGAGTGTGTGTGTGTGTGTGCGCGCGTGGGGGGGGGGGGAATGCTGCATCACTAAGCCCTAACCATGGAGACGAGGGTTACGTGGGACTAGATCTTAAGATGACAGTACCTTTTCTTTTTCGTGCCGTCTCACGCTCTCTCAAAGCATTAAACAGTAGAATGTGCTACCCTGTCAAAGGGGGATTAAAAGCATTGCAGAGACAGACGCGGGCCTTTCAGTTCCATGCAACTCTGCCACTTGAGAGAACGCGGAGGCTGAGGTGACACAGCGATGAGTGATGAGCAACTGGTGGCCTGGATGATGAGATAATGTGTTTTTGAGAAGTTGCAAATCATGCAAGTGCTTTCTGTTATTGGTCTCGACTCGATCGACAGTCGCAGGGGGTCCCGGGTTTACGACTGTCCCAACTTAAAAGATTTCAATGATCCGAATTGCGGGTGGCGTAAGAATACGTCTTCAGGAAGGCACGCTCAGCTACAACTTGCCACCATACTTACTGGTTTTTGTTTGATTGTTCTATATACACTACATGGCCTTGAAGTTTTTTTGTTTTGTTTCTTTTTTACCAATTACCAAAACAGTACTGTAATTTTCGGTCTCATACACACCCACAAAATCGACTCTGAAATCAGAAAAATCCTTCTTTGTATAATGCGTACCACTGATTTGCTGCTATCCATTTGCACAAAAGATGAAGTATATCTGTATTTTATTACGTTTTTTTCCCCCCCAAAATATTGTGCCTTGCGTGCATGCGCTGGTGTAATTCAGATTTGTTTTTATGAATTTTTTTATTATTATTATTATTTTTTAATATATTAGTCTTAAAGGGTTCATGGCGAGTAGGTGCCATGTCGACTGGGCAGGTACAAAGTAGTCGCGTGCTCCCCTCGCAGTCCACAATGTTCGGAATAATTAAGTCATTGGTTAACAGTTGGCGTATAGTCCACCGGCTGTTGTTTTTCTGCAAGTCTAGAGTTGCTAGCAAGGTGCTAGAATCTACAGGAGCTAGCCGCGAGAGCTAGCAGTAGGTGCTAGCTAGCTTATGTAGCAACGCACACTAGCAATTAAAAAAGGAATGAGTTCCGAGTGAAATGTTTTAAAGGTAGCCAACTGGACACCATGTTGCAGTGGAAAGTAAGCGGTACTTCAGCAGATATACGGTATAGGAAAGAAGTAGATAGGGAGTGGCGTTGCGATGACGTCACACTCCATCATTGACCTGGAAATCCATCCATAGAGGTGCGATATATGGTCTAATGACAAAAGAGAAAGTGGTGACGTGAGCAAGGCAATCATCTGTGGTAAAGTGAAGATGCCGCATGCGGACCTGCTCGCAAAAATGTCGCAAACATGATTTTAAAGTCAGTCAAAGCTGGCTTGAGAAGTTTCAGTGGTATGTGGCATTCACAGACAGGCTGCACAGGAATGTGTTGCTGAGTTTGCAATCTTTGTGGAACGAGACGAAACGGGATCGTGTTGGAAATAATTACAAAAATGATCAGAAGAAATGTTTAGCAAATTGAGTAATGTGCGTGACCTTAAAAAAAAGTGTAGCCAACAGAGCAATTCATCTTTTAAATGACAGTATGATGTCCCACTTTCTGAATTTTGTTTTGTTTTGAAAATAGTTTCCCTGGAACGGTATGTTGTGCCAAAATCAACCAATGAATTAGAAAAGACAGATACAATTAAAAACACCCAAATCAGAACTACCCATGTTATTATGAAGAACTCTCCTTCAATGGGGGAGCTGTTGTCCTCCCCTTTTCACCTGAAAGCTGTAGTGCGTAACTTTTGTTTATGTTAATGTGCAAAACAAAAGTTTATTTCGTGTGTATTCCTTGATAAAAGTGTGTTTTCACTCATTTCTACATTGCACTGTATTTATTTTTAACCACACCTAATAAAAAGTTAAGTATAGTTTAGTTTTGAGGCTGCAATGGATTAATTGCATTCCGATCAATTTCAATGGGAAGCATTACCTCGACGTACGAACAGTTTGGGTTACAAACGGTGTCACGGAACGAATTAAAGGGTTAGGGTTATTCCCCAAATTTGCAAATGCCGAAACGGGAATACGAGAGGGTTCACTGAACGTGCAAATTACGTTGTCGCCATGGGAACAGAACTCCGTGGTAAAGCAAGGACTCCCTTGTAAGCCGGAGAAAATCGATGCATCTTATTTAACCTGCTGTCCGTTTAGCATGTTAATATGTCTCTCAGATCTCAACAGGTCAGGTCAAATTACGTTGTCGCCACGGGAACGGAACTCCATCGTAAAGCAAGGACTCCCTGTAAGCCGGAGAAAATCGGTACATCTTATTTAACATGCTGTCCGTTTAGCTTGGTAATATGTCTGTCAGATCTCACCAGGTCAGGTAATTAGTTGTGCTTCTGTATGGAAATTTATAGCCCAAAAAAAAGTGTTCTGTCATTGATTTAGCAATGAAAAATGTTAACACCTTGCCAGAGGCCTGCGCTCTTTTGTGCAGTTTGTCTGTTGCCCATCGAGCTTAAGACATGAAAGCACCGCTGTTTTCTTAAGCAGTGAATGTCAATTAATCAAGCGTGAAATTTGGATTAATTACATTTCTGGGCCTAAATTGGTCACCTGTTGTGGCGTTTAATTCGGGCCTGCTTCGACAGCCACTGAGGTCACAGAAGCCGTCGCAGCGTGGGCTTGTCTGTGCTGCCGGCTGATTATGTGTCTTCACGTGTTAGTGAGAAAGCGGGAAGACCGAGGGCGAGCGCTGCATCATTTGTGTGTGTGTCAGTGTGTGCGTGCGTGCGGGCGCACACACACCCTCTGCCTGGAGGACATTGACCCGTAGCTGTCGACGGTGTACCCCTTGAGCGCCATGGTGCAGGCTTGCATTGGGTGGAGCTCGGGGATAGGTGCGCCGTTTCCGGACGACTAAGAGGACACGCCAACAATAGCGTTGTGCATCACCTCTCTATTCGTGGGCGACAGACAGAGTTGCCGGACACAGATTGTGCACCTAACTCCGGCGGATGTATAGTGACGCGTTTCCAAACAGGGCTTCTTCGCCTTTGTTAGAGTAAAAAGAATGAGGTCAGGCTGTGAGTATCCTGCTTTAGAAATAGTGGCTGACACATGAAACCAGTCAGGCTTTAAATATGAACGGAGGGAAAAAAGGGGGAGGAAAATGGGTAGCAGCAACTCTACATGCTCATATTTTCAATTTGAAGGCATAAGCAATGAATCTTTGACACAGTGGAGTCTTGTTCCGTGTGTGTGTGTGTGTGTGTGCGTGCTTGTCGTTCATGTGTGCGCGCATGCATGCGTGCGTGCGTGAGAAGGAGAAAATAGAGGCTCACGTTACATAACAGGCCACCCTGGCTCTCGTCCAGCCTGCTTTACAATCACACAACAGTAAGTCACGTCACGTGTATGTTACTGCAAGTGCATCTAATTCATCGTTCCCAAGTAGTCTAGTGTGCACACTCACAACCTTTAACGTTTGCGCTGATTTTAGATTGCACAGAATTACATAACGCTCGTGAGGTTTGTCAGTGTACACACACCCCTTTTGCCAGCTAGATGTATGATATATTAGACACTTTTGCCATTTGGCTATATTTACACTGTATGTCCAAGTGCCCAATTCCAATGTAATGCCTATAGATTTTTATTTATTTATTTTTTGTCTCTTTCCATGTACATTTCAAGTGGTAAATCATACAAAAAGTTGAGTACCGTATTACATTTGAGTGGTTAAAAGTAACCTGAGTGCCAATATGACACTCCACAAACATTTGCAATAAATTCCATATTTAAAAAAAAAAAAAAAACTTTTGGAAATATGAAATATGTCCTCTACTAATTGCACCACTTCACTTTGCGCACTAAACTCCCATAAAACTAAGGTTCCTTTAATCCAGTAGCGAATAGAAGAAATAGGCATCTGTGATGTCTCAGTTTAAAAGGGTGTTGCATCCACATAATGAATGTAGCTTCTTTTCTTGGTCGACAATGGTTACAATGATTGTACTGCACTCCTGTTTCTATGCCATTTTTGTTTTTAGCGGAATAAAGCTGCCATCACGGATGTAGCGCAAAATTAAATTGAAAGTGTATGTGGCACATATGGCCTCAAATTGCCAAATATTGTAGGCCTCTCCCTTTGGCCCAAGAGTTCCCACAAACAACTTATTCCAAAATTGAAAACTACTTTTACCGGGCTGAATAATTGATGCGTGAAACTTTGACTACAGAATCCCAAAGCCGAGATCAATGCGGCACTTCCCTTGTTCGTGACACAGAAAGGGTTCTCACGTCTCCCGAGTGACCTTAAGATGAGAACATACTGGCCTGACAACTACCACTCTTTTAAAATATGTTTTGCCTGTGATTAAATGACAAAAAGCTGTCCACCATACAACATTTGACAAAACACATTTAAACTATATCAATTCCGCCATTGCAAAATTAACTGAAAGGGCACTCGTTAGAGCGGAGACCCCCGGCAAGGCCGAACGTCTACCTGAAATATAGTGTTGAGCAATACTTTTCCCACTCCAGTCCTGAAGGTGGCGGTAATGGTCATTGTGGGTGCCTGCCTACTGTCTCATAATTGGGCCTCATAAAAACACATTGGAAAGCAAAACTGCGAATCACAGATGAACTTTTTCTGATATTTTTATACTTTTTCTGACTATCGGTAAATGAACTTTTGAATATTGTATGGTTGGTTGGAGGACTGCATGATATTTTGACTTTGACTTGTTTCACTCGGAAGTCCCGGCCTCGAAATTAGCCTACAGCAATCGACAATGTTGTAGTAAAAGCGGCTATTAGTACTTTAAACTCCCCTGTTATATTGTTGTATTTTTGTTTAAATGAAATGAAAGAAATTTAATTAGATTTTTTTTTTGGTCATATTTTAGTTGCAGATAACAAGTACAGATTATGGCATCATCATCATCTGTTTTTTTTCTTTTATTTTTTTTTACGGAATTAACACAAACGAAATAATTTGTAATTGATTGCTTGCAAAATTAGAAAGTTGCTCCTCAAATGAAGTCATTGATTGGCAAAACTGCTCTTTCGAAGAAATCCGTTATTTCGAGCCTTGCCGTTGCACTTCTCCTTTCTACTGTAGGGTCGTGGGTGAGCTGGAGCTTAACCAAAAATGTTTTAAAAGAAACCATGACAAAACAACTACATTTGTAGATCCATGCGTTCCATTGAGCAACAGCGGTAAGAGTAAAACTGAAGCAGTACTACAATTATGCGTGTGCAGATGTCACTTAATGTCACTTATTAGAGTGTTTACCGAGGTCTGTGCGGCACTTTCCGAGAACTAACCATCTCTGCCTGACTTCACCTTGTTTACGTGCATCCCAATCAATCCTCATTTTGTCCCTTTCTTCCTTTATCGTTGAATGCTTCTAAACAGAAGAGGCACTATGAACCCTCATTATTTTTCCACCAATAGTTAACGTTATACCGCAACTTTTTCCTACAAACACACTAAATTATTCATTGATGAGCTTTGCACATTTTCACAGCCTAACAGTTATACTGGGATTTACACCCGTGCATCAGACGCGTGCATATTGTGTGTGTGTGTGTGTTTGGACGAGGCAGCACACACACACTCGCACACACTCGCGCACAGTTTTCCACAAGGATGACAACATTAGCTTGTCTTGAACAAAGAGGGTGGGTAGGTTGAAAACAATCCCCCACAGGTCTTATATGAGATGCGAGTGTTTCCCAAGTGTTTCTCCCTTAGTGGATGATCAGCGGGCTCATGTTTTCTAGTGTAAGGTTTCGTAACGTGCACGCACGTTACATAACAGGAGTGGAGTTTGGGGGAAGGGTCTGTGTCTGGGGTTGTGGCGGGGGGTGCACACATCCACATACGTCACCATCCGCCCCCACCGCCGCCGACTGTGGGAATCAGTGAGGGGGGACAGCACCTGCGATTCAGAACGTCCCTAACACACAACCTCCTCCGTCCGCCGCATCTGGGGCTATTTTTAGCAGCTATTGATCGAATTACATGATAAAGCATAGCATATTCGTGGCGCAGTGAGGGGTGTGAAGGATGGGGCTGCCGACATAAATGCTGCTATCGATTTCGCTGCAAAAAGTCCTTTCTTTTATTGCAGTGGAATATTGATTTGTAAACCATCTTGTAAGGCCTTTTTATATTTGCACTTCCCCATGTGAGCTATTATTGCATCTGTTTCTGCTTTCTAACAGGAATTAGCCTCAGGTTATCTTGACGAGGGAGATTTAGTGATGAGGGTAATTGGGTAATGAGGGTTTCAAGAGTATGCAAGTGGCTCAATAAAAATAAGAGAATACAGCATGATGGCACATACCTTTTGTTGATTTTGCACCAGGAGACCCAAGAAGAGTATCGTGTCTGCCTTTGTTAGCCTATGGGCACCTACTAAATGCATACAATAGCAAAGCCAGTACAGGCGGTCCTTGGTTTACAACAGTCATTAGCAATGTGACAAGTGGCCGCCCGCCATCTTTGTGGAATTTTCTAAAAATACATAAATAAATAATTTGCATGAGCACTTTAGACTCCTCTAAAATCCTCCATTACAAATAAATAGTTGCATTTGCGCTTTTTTGGGGGGTAAGTGATGCCGTTTGATACGTCAATGTAATTTTGATGCTTCAACTTGTAGAACCCCTTGGAATTTTGACGCAACACAACAGTCGAGCCTTTCAAGCTGAAAGATGCCCCGTGACAATAAACAGCAGCGCCAACTCTCATGCCACAAACCTTTCTCCGCTGGCGTACACTTCCCGTCATCTTATCGCAAATCATTTTATTGTCAAGATCATTTAAATTTGCTAGCGTAGTCATCTCCCCACACCCTAACACGCAGTCAGAAATGTGGCTTAATGCGTCCAGAAAATGCAAAGCAATTTAATCCTGTTTGCTCGATTAATGGCGTTCATAATGAAAGCAAGCTGTAACAAGAAGCTCAGCGAGCTAATCAACTGCTCGTGGTGCCATTTAAATAACGTGGGATTTACATTTATGATTTCACCGCGCAACTGTGTGTGTGTGTGTGTGTGTGTGTGTGTGTGTGCGTGATGCACTTTGAGTTGACTTTGCGTCACCACAGCTCTTATCAACTCACTGCAGTCGGTTCAAGGTTATACAATGGAAACTCTAAGGTTCAGTATATAATCTGTTGGGATTTCAAAACATTTTTCCCATAGGAACTGTTAGAAATAATGAGTTTCACACAAGTTGTATGCACATTAGTTAAGTATTCTTTTGTTATTTTCACCAAATACCACGTCAACAATACTATTACTATTGCTTGCACAGAGGCCGCTTGTGGTAGTCACTCCAACAGCACTCGTGATTCCACGAGACGTGTTGCAGAATGTTTCACAAGTGCGGCACTCTGCTAAAAATATGCACATAACCTATTTTTTGATGCAAGTCGCGTGAAGCTACACGGAGCAGATGGAGCCAGGCAGATGCAAGCGGCATCCGGTCAGTAACCTTGTGCAGACTCCTGTATACGTGCTTATCATGAGAGCCACTATGAGAGAAGTATGTGAAATTCTTGCTACGATGATAATGTTTTTTTGGTGTTTTTTTTTTTTTTTTTTTTTTTTTTTTTTTATGCCCTCAGAGATGTATCAGTCAACATTTTGTTCTTCTAGTTTTTGGTTTCCAGTCTTATATGAAATGAAATGCAGTATTTGCATTTATAACAAAACCTGTGACGCAGTAACAAATTTATAGAAAGGGTTGAGCGGTTGGTTGGTTGGTTGGTTGTACTGACTTTTCTGTTCTTTGGCAACGCTGCAGTTCCCACACAAAAAGTTTGATGGACCTCGCCGAAGAATAAATAGCCTGGATCTAAATTTAGACAATAGATCCCATGGTCTAAACACAAATGGTCCCCCATAGGTCCAGTTCCTAATTCCAGGGAAAAGTTGATTGCGTATAACTTTTCTGTGTGTACGCTACACTTGTATTTGATCATATTTCATATGTATCAGATTTTTATCCACATTTGTTAAAACCTGATTCTGATCCGACGACATCCAATTCCATGTGCTTTTACTATTCACGCCGCCATGACACTTATCCCAATTGTGCCGCTTGAGAGCAAAAAAAAATTGGAATTGTGTCATTTGAACCATGCATCCATAAATCTTGCCTTGGATACCGTCTTCAAGCTGTGTGAGGGAAAGCAAAATACCAGACGCACCATTCAGTATGATTTTTATTCTAAAAATTGAGCTTTATTAATATGAGCTTTGTTTTCTACTCTATGCTTTTCTAATCAGCTAAAAATACTCAGCCTAACAAGTAAAGACACTATTTAGTCTGCTTTTGAACTGTGAGTGTGTTGTTTTCGTTGCCGATGCATGACCACTTTCCTTGTGGGCACGTAGCACATCTTCTCGCTATTACACTAAAGGTCAACATGGCGCATTTCTCACATCAATGCCCCCCTTGCCTGCCCCTATGCACCCATTTGTGTGAGGACATCTGCTCCTTTTAAAGAGGATGCTAATTAAAGATCATTTCTTATTTAAGTGCCTTGGGATCGATTCGGGAAAATGTCACATTTTCCCCATGACTCGGCGGAAGGGTGAAGATCGAGGAGAGCGGCGCAGTGAGCGGCGGCGAGTTACCTGCGATGGCCTTTGCAACATTGCAGCAAGCATCGCCAGACAACGCCCGAGCGGACAGTCAGCCGAACGTGGCCTGTCGCTTCGCATAGCAGTCATCACATCTATGCGCGAGGAGGGGGAGGTGCAAACACGGATGAAGGTGTGAAATGATGGAGGCAAAGGGGCCACAACTGGTCCCTTTGCCTGCAAACACACGCGCCTAAGTAGAGGTAGTTGAACAATATGCATATGTGTTTTGTAACACAAGTGCTGTGCAGCTATTTGTGTCACAGGCTAACAGCTGGTCTCGCTCTGTCTTATCTGTGTCACTTCTCCGCTATTTTTTTCTGTCGTAGTCCCCTTTTGTAAATTACATTGTGTCCATTGAAAAGTGAGAGACGTGCCTTTCATCAGGCCGCATCATCAATTTTATTAGATTCTTACCCCCACCAACAAATTTGATACCTAAAGCATCTTAACCGATTTTTAAAATGTGAGCGACACGACAGGAGAAAAACTCTGCATGTGCGCACTTACAGCTCTTTTGCGTGCAGCATACTTGAGATGACCAACTCAGTGCTATTTACATTAATAAACACAAGTCTCCTCCTCCAAACCAGACGTCTGTCATAGTTCTGAACTGTGAGAGGCAGCTAGTTGCCACAGGACATCCAAAAAAGAAGAACGGGTCGTAGGTGTAGGGGAAGAAATGGAAGAAGCTAGGCTCGCATTTAGCTTGTCTGGTGGTGATTCTTGTCATTCAATAAAAATGACTTCTGAGACCTATAATACAAATAGTTGCTCCTTTATTAGTGTCCGGCAATAGGAAAAGTTTCAGGTCGCTTCTTAATTGGCTGTTGTTCTGTTTCAACTCGAATTCTGAACTCGGTGTTGACTATCACATGGATTTGCAATCGTGAATATTGAATAGGTTTAACATCTAGGAGGAAAAAAAATCCTCTTGACACACCAGGACAATCACTTAGGATAAGCTGAGAGAATTAGGCTTTTGCTGACTTTGATGGTACAGGTGAAAAAAATGCTCACATTTGGTCAGATGATCAGAATGTGTACCCGATTTAACTGATTTCCACAAATTTGGGGAGAGCGTTTTTGTTTTTTTGCAAATGCAGGATTATTATTTTTTTTTCTTTTCACTTTTGGTACATCAACTAAAGACATTGCTTTCATGTTGATTTGTTTGTTAATAAACAGCATTACACAAAATAATGTTCAGTACATTTTTATAGGCCATAGAAAAAACCTCTGGTGCAGGTCGCGATTGTTTTCCGATAAGCGGTAGAAAATGGATGGATGTTATACCAATGCCAAAGAGGATGTTTTTGTGAGGTTGGCCAAGGAAGAAGCCAGAAATGTGTTTACATTTTGTTAATGATGCCAGATGTTTTGTGTGTCAGTAAATACAATTATGACTCTTAATAACAAAATTCAGTTATATGCAAGAGGTCTGTTATAGTGTACAGTGTGTATAGTGTGGTGCTGACCCTAATTTGAACAGATCGGCGTTAGCAGGGGGTCGACATGTCTGTTGATTAGCATAAGCTCCTGTTGATGAGCGGCATGGAGCTGTATCCACAACCCATGGATATAATCGACTGATTAAGGTGCTAATACTAAGAAGAATGGAACAGAGGCTGAAGGATTATTCAGATCCATCACACCTAGCAGCCCATATAGAAGCAGGAAATATGCGCATCTGCACATGCCCAGCCTTGACTTATGTGGGTCACCGATCCCCTACGGTACAGCATGCCGCGCCGTATAGCCGAGGTGTGCCGATGTCAGCTTGCATTTAGTGGGGCCAGGATGATTAACCAAGGATGTGTCCTTGTTATTGCTTCCAGGGAGTTAAAAATAAAGAAATAAAATAAAAAGCTGAATCTGGTGAATGCAGGAATGGATGGAGGGAGGTCAGCCTCGGGTGCTGATTGCTAACACTGACTGGTATCGGGGCCAGTAGGGCATCTGGAAGGCCATGTTGAAGACATAGTACTAAGCCACTGTACTTTCTTAGACCAAAGTCGTTTTTGGCTCTACGGGTATTGTTGCACTTTTCTCTTAGCCATCACTGGTACCTTTCTGTGGAGGCATCACAAAGAGAAAGCAGACTGGTAGACTTAATACTTTTGATACCAGAATATCATAATATTTTGGTTCAACTCCAAATGTTAGGACTTTTGAGTTTCGCTGTCCCGCTTGGACAGTGTCACTGCGGTGAGCATTAGAAATGCAACATTGATTGCAGGGCACATATCGGCCAACAACCATTCTTCGTTTAACCTAACATGCATGCTATAGAATATCAGAATCAGAGTGTCAGAATCATCTTTATTTGCCAAGTATGTCCAAAAAAAAAAACACAAGGAAATTGTCTCCGGTAGCTAGAGTTCCCAGAGAAACAACCCACATAAGCACGGGGAGAAGATGCAAACTCCACACAGGAGGGCCTGAGCAGAGATTCAAACCCAGAACCCAGAACTGTCAGGCAGACGTGACAGCTACACTTCCGATATTTAAACTGCTTCTCCCTTCGCAGGCGACACTGACCAATAGTGGGAGTCACGTGGTCTCTAGTGAGTGTGTGTGGAGGCAAAACATCCTGAACTTGTGGAAAAGGAAGGAAGCCATCCCCAAGAACACACTCACGCACACAAACACACTTCTGTCATAGTAGCTCTAGGAATAGATTTGTCCAGTACACACCCACCCAGCTAGGCCTTTCTCTTATACCTACTGCTGCATCCTCCGAAGATAATGGGATGCCCAGCATGACTAACATCATCCCGCCTTAAAATACTTTCGGTGTAGGTGTCGCATGTGGACTGCAGAAATTCCATTGGCGTCTCAGCTAAGACAAGAGCCCTCGAATGACTTCCTCCCGTGGTTATTGAGGAGACCCCGTTGTTCTCAGTCCCACCACTGTAAACAGGATGCTCACGTGGGAGTCCCTCCCATCTCCCCGCTTCCTCCAGCATATTCCCGTGGCCCGACCTTGAAGCCGCCTTCATCCGTGCGAGATGATGCGTCAACACAGGGACAACTTTGAAAAGTTCACCCTCCCCGTGAGCAGCACACTTTGACTTTCACGCTCAACATTTAGGAGGGCTGATTAGATGGACACAAAGATTATTGTCAGTGTGTGTTTGTGCATATTAGCGGCGAACAAGAACAAGAAAATGAGCAGTATATTACCCTGGTGAAGGAGAGTGCACGTTCCAACAAAAGGGCCTAAAAATAGTACAAATGTGTCCATGTGACATATTGAGGCTAAAAGCTTTTGAATAATTTGTCTAATGCCTCACATGACACCCCCCAATGATGGTTACTTCTGCCTTACGGCAAAGTTAGAAGGCATTAAGCATTAAGCAGGCTGCTTACTAAGATGTTGCATAGCTTTGCATAGAGCTTGATGAACTGAAAGCAAATGGGTGAAATATGTAAAGCTGCATTTACTGGCCGCAAAACACCTGCACTATCTCATGATGTCATACATTTAAATGAAAACACACAAGGCAAATAAAAAAACCGCTGAGTAAGGTGGTGACTGACCGTGCCTTCTTTTGCCACGTGACTGCGTATTCCTATGCTGCTGCACAAACTAGGTGGTTGTGCGCCACTCGTAAGCTCAAAATGGGATTATTACAGTAAATAATTACATGAAAACACTTAAAGGCCATTATTATAAATAATCAAAATTAAATAAAAAAAACTGAACACGGTGAGTGAGTTTTCCTTATACTCAACCTCGAAACATCTCATGATGGGACCGACGTAAATTGATGACCCCTCCTGTTTATTGTTAGATTTTGCTGCTGTACGAAACGTTGACGCCGGTAAGCGTAAGTGCCTTTTCACACTGCACTTAAGCAAAGTTCAATTTGGACGGCAGCGTGCCGTGACGAAAGATGGCGCAGCCAATAGGAGAGGTGGTTTGAGAGGTGCGGTGATTTCACAGTGACAACAGAACAGCAAGAGAGTGGCTTGGATGAGTTGTACTGTAAACGAAACAGGAGGAAATCATCCTAAATGTGCTGTCCCAGTGTCCTGAGCTTTTCAACACAAGACAAATGACGTACCATGACGTGGTAAAGGTGGCACAACAATGGATGGAGAGCTCCACTACTTTTAGTATACCAGGTTGGTTGAAATGTGTGAGTTTAGAATTTTTTTAAACAATAGAAATTTTAGCTTAATGTAAAATAGGACTTCATTTTACACACATGCTTCACTTTTATGACTTCTCCGCTTCCTTATTATACATAAAGCCAGGGTTTTCCGTTGTAACTACTTTTATGTCCTAACCAACAGGAAAAATGCGCCAGGCAGTAGCTTGGCAACCAGTGCTAAATATGGACACGCTAACGCTTGGCCACCATCGTACTTGCCCGGTCCTGCGCCCTGCCCCAATGGTTAACGCCACAAAAACCAAGTGCACTGTGAAAAGGGCTTCAACGGTCGACTGTATTTAGAATCAAAAACTCGGTAGCTGCCGCTACAAAAATGTAAAAAGTGCATGGCTAATCGTCCAAAAGCTCTCACAATAGTCTAAAAGCACTGTTGTGTAGCGCATGCTGGGAAATGGGTACTTGTCATGGCCCTTAAAAGCAAATAGAAAAGCTGAAGTTAATTTGTTTCCTGCACACTCCACCGCTTTCAGAAGGCCAACTAAATAGTGGTGCCAACCACCAGCGGCAGCCATCGGGATGCAGTTTTCGCATGACGCCATACAACAGTTGACAATCGACAATGCAACGTTACTCTAAAAGACACAAGACTGTATGATGGAATCACAAGAACAAGTTCTCTACCTTTGCTGTTCAAGCACAATAGCATGTACAATTGACATTTAAGGTCAAAGCAAACAATTCCTGCACACTAAGCTATTGATTATGTTGCAAACACAAAGATTAGCAGACAAAAAAGGTCAGCGCTCAGTCGCAGCGCTGATGATCAGAAATTACACAAAACAAAATCAGCGATTCACTTCACTCAGTAATGATAAGCTTAAGTAGAGCTGCAAGCAGTGATGATAGGCCGTAACACTCACACTTACAGCAAACGCCATGCTCAGCCCACATTAGATGACGTGGGCAACGGCTTTACAGTTTGTCTTTGGTACCTGCTTCTGATGCCAAGTAGGAATTTGCCAAAGTACGAGCCTAAAATATTGGCATCAGACCAAAATTACTGAGTTACTTTTCAATTTCAGGCATGGGTCTTTGAGACGAGACATTTTCTTGCGTACTTTTATGATCCATTACCACTCAAATTGCATCTTTGAAACTGGTGTGACGAGCAGATTTTTTTTCTCCCCCCCACTTTCTGGAGGCAGGAATGATTGCATTTTTTTTCAAAATGATCATCCAACTTGGAAGCCATGCTCCTTCCACATTAGATGGCATTGGCATTTTTTGTTGCCCATCTCTCTTGGTTACCTACTTAAGATTGAGACAATTCCTGAGGTGGAGTCCATCAAGGAACCCTACAGAGCCCGGAATTCATTGCGTCAAACAAAAATTGCTGACATCCAGTTCACTTTCCGACATGTGTCCTTGAAACTTTTTCGTGCCTCTTGTTCTGGTGAATGTTTCCGCTAAATTGCGTATCAATCAGTGAAACTGGTGTTGGGGGGAGGCTGATCTTTTTGGAAATGTCAAGAGGGCAATTGAGTAACTTTTGGGGCCCCTGAAATAGATAGGTTTACACAGGATACACGGGTAGGCAAAAATGTGTTAGTTTTTCGACATGTTGGCGATTGGGAATAACAATAATAAGATAGCGATTCCAGTGAAGAAAAACAGAGAGTAGAGGTTACGGTGCAGCCTTACAGTCAGTTTGTCAATAATAGAAAAGCGAAAGAGTCGGGACAAGTTCGCACATGCCTCTACAAGAGACTCTCCCATCCCCCAGGGCAAATGTCAGGGCATGTGCAACATTTTCCTACACCAACTGTTTCTCAGGAAGATTATTCAAAAATCGCACAGTGTTCAACTAACGCAAATAGAGACACCAAAAAAGAGTGAATAGACAAGCTGGCACATGGCAGCCCGCGGGAGCTTTTCGCGGAGGTGGAGGGAGACTGAAAGCAGGTGGATATTTCGACACAGCGATAAGACGGCGCGGGCCGACAGGACACCTGATAAGCAAGCCTGACTGTCAGGTTTGGCAGGCTGCTCGGCAATGCGAGTGACGCCAGCTCACTGACTGTAAGAGCATAATTCGGCAGAAGTGTACCTGGCATTGAATTGGAGATTATATTCTCACTGAAGGCAAATCCCGACTGTTCAATTCCAATGCGCAAAGTAGGACATGTGAGGCTTAAAGTTGCACTGAATGAATTTAGCTTGAATGCTAACCCTGCTTTGTGGAGGTTTTGTACCAAGAACTCCACACTGAATCACTCAGGTCACACCTCAGTGGAACCTTAATCTCAAATTTCTTTGGATTTTGAAGACAACGTTTTGCATTAGAAAATGCAGGGGGTCCTCGGTCTACAATGGTCCCGACATACAAGATGGATTGATGAAATGGTGGTCAATTTCCAAATTGACCCTTTTTTTAATGTACTGTGCCACTTTACCTAAGGATTGCTAGAATATGCTGCGAGTCATTAACCTTTGGGGCACTCTTTTAAATACTCATCCAATCAAGACCCTCATCAGAGTCATTTTTGTGACCTTTGTTTTATTTTATTATTAATATTTAGATGTATCTGTTAGCAATAGCGCACCATGGGGGGCTTTCTGTGTGGAGTCGGCGTGTTTTTGATATTCTTCGGGTACTCTAGCTTCGTCCCACAATCCAAAAACTTGCATGTTAGGCCCTAGATTGCCCACAGGTCCGAATGGGAGTGTGAATGGTTGTTTGTTTATAAGCTCTAACCTCTGATTGGCCGGACATTCATGTGGCAATGCAGTTTTTGAGTGAATTGCAATTTCTAGGTTTTAGTCGTCTGCAGGTTTTTATGATCTACTGATTTCATGTGGGGGGGGGGAAAAAAAAAAAGTAGCATTTAGAAAATGAACTGCTGTTTTACATAAAATCTTTAGAGATGGCGATGAGAGAACCAAAAACATGAAAATAACTTATGTGCGCTATACTTTAATTCTATTTTTGTACTTCTGTCTTGGTGCACGTGACACTGCAATTGCATTAGTGTATAAATTGCGCTACATAAACAAATGTCTTGCAAAGTAAAATCTCAGTCATTCTCCCCAGAGGATGAACATTTCCACAACGCCCTGCATCACATGCCTGTGCTAACCGCACATTATATTTCCCCTCCCTTGCTCTTGTGCCCCAGGGAAGCCCCAAAACATCGAGAGCTCCGAGCGGGTCCAACTGTCGGGGACGTACAACGTCCGCAAAGGGAAGCTCCAGCTGCCCGTCAACCGTTGGACCAGGCGGCAGGTCATCCTCTGCGGAACCTGCCTCATCGTCTCCTCTGTCAAGGAGAGCCAGACGGGGAAGATGCACATCCTGCCGCTCATCGGAGGGAAAGTAAGTCATGTAGTCGGCTTGTCGTGTCCTCATATCGCTTGGCCAAAGCGGCTCGTTATCCTGTTCAGATATGCGCAAACAGTTGTCCTTGATGACTTTGCCTTCAAGTGTGTGTGTGTGTGTATATATATATATATATATTTTTTTTTTTTTTCTTTTTCTCAATCCAAACCAATGTTTATGGTTGTTCTATATAATACTCTAAAATAACATTTGTTCAATTTCTCCCCCTAAATTTAGTATGGCCCTTGGAGGACTTGAACTAGCCCCTTATCCGGCGCACTATACACACAAAGCAATCTTTAGCATCTTAATCCATTTTTGGAATGTAAGCGACACCAACCATGATGAGAAAACATTGGAAAGTGTGTGCTATAGTGTGTGTTGCCTTTTTGAGTTGGGCCACCATGAGCCAAGTTGTCAGAAGCGGTACTGGCCCCGTATAGTCATGATATTATACAATACGTTTCAATGATTACACATACATACACAGATTAATTTAATTATTAATCATTCATTTTCGAAGAGCCCTTCTTTGAATAGTTTCGTGTGACAAAACATTGACAACTTTATTTTTTATTTCACATTTATTCAGTATACAATTAATGACTACAATAATGTAGTGACCGTTTTATTTACAGAATGACACATTACAAGAAATATCAGGTTTAGTCATATTTTTAGCAAGTTCCTCAAGTAGATTTCCAATTCCATTGAATTTATTTTCAATTTGTTTCGTTCCAGGATCAAACCGCCGCTGACCTAAAACCTTTATAACTGAATAGGACAAGGAACCTTTTTTTAACATTCATGTAAAATGTAAACTGTTGAACTGTCCTACAAGAATGAAGAGAAGTTAACGACTGCAAAGTAAAACGAAAGTAAAACTACTCAAGTGTTTGATGCATTTATATATAATTGATTTATGATATTTGATATTTAATAAATTAAAACCTTTCCAATATTGGAAACAGTTTTATTTGCTGTTCTGTTGTTATTGTGTTATCCATTACACTGTTTCTTTTTGCATCACAAAAATAACAAAAACAAAAATCCAAAGAACTCACCCTTATTCCAGATGATTTGCTGTCGATAATTACTTCTGAGGCATAAATGTTTGGACTTTAGAGGTTCCGCGGTATTATAATACTTTGTACGAGCTATTAGCATAACTCAGGAACTCATTTATTGCAGGCAAATCCAATGAAATGACCATAAACACATACATTAAGACGACGACATGTTCCGTTCTTATTTTTGGGCACGGTAATCGGAGATTTGAGGTGTTGTTCACGCCCCTGAAAATGTGTGTGTGTTTGTGTTATGTCTGCAGGTGGAGGAAGTGAAGAAGCACAATCACTGTTTGGCCTTCAGCTCGGCCGGGCCGCAGAGTCAAACGTACTATGTCAGCTTCGACAACTTCACGGAGCACCTCCGCTGGCACAGACATGCTTCCAAGGTAAAAGTCAAAAGAGAATCGGAGAAAGAGAGTGGCCGAATGTGTGCTTATGCATGGACATTATTTACAGGTGGGCTGCCTTATAAATCACACGCAAATCTAACATCCACTGTGATCACACAGCATTTGCAAGCACAGCAAAGTGAACATAGCGCACCGCGGTCCACACTTTAGTGTGGAGCTCAAGGGTCACATTACCATCCCTCACATTGTTGTCCCGCTCGCTCGCACTCTCCTTTCTCTCATTTGAACTCAAGTAGGTCATAGCCAGAAAACCTCTTTTCTAAATCTTAACAGGGCGTGCATGTCACCAGCGCCCAGAGGGCCACTCAGAATAGAAGCCTGCATCGAGGCAACACATGCCCCAGCCGCTTTTGTCTCCCTCACCTCAGGAAGAGGTGGACGCTGTCACGTCACGTCACTTCGGACAGCAGCTCGTCTAAGTGGGTGTCAGTAGCACAGTCGCTCAGGCTGTTAGCCCAGGGATGGTGGGCTCGCAGGTTTCCACTGCGGGGGTTTGGGGGGAATGTGAAATTGGGTTTGCTGGAAGCAGGCCAGTTTGCATTCAGGCACTGCCCGGAGCAAGACTCAAGCGATGCAAGCTGATAAAGGACATGGTCTCCTCAATCTGACGTCCGGCACTCAGGGAGAATTTGCCCTTGATTTTATTTGCCAGCAACTATTTTGTGTTCATATTTCCCTTGGCGATCGGTGCATTTATTTGATGTTATTTTATTTTAAACCAACTGCTAGTGCCACTCAAAAGTTCTATTGAACACGAAAGTGTTTCCACACTTTTGTCCGATATTGTCTACATTTTATGTCGGAGCCAACAAGGCAAGTGATCCGAACACGTGCGGTTAGCTGAATAACATGATGATGTATTGCGCTGCGTTAGGTCACTGAGCTAACTTTGGACTTTTTCGCTAGTTCTGAGAAGATTGACCACGGAATGCCATTTTAATCTTCACGCATGCACCGTCATCGAGATAAGCATTGTCCAGCGACTCGCTTCTCTGTACTGTGTGTTCGTCCTTTCTAGATGGTCTCGCAGAGGATCAACTCGGCGGATCTGTCCTGCTGCAGCTTGGAGCAGCTTCCCCCCAACCTCTTCTACAGTCACGACCTCACCCATCTCAACCTCAAACACAACTTCCTGCCCGCAGACCAGTGGTTGCAGCAGCTGCAGAGGTACATTACCATTACTTCGTTCATGTGGAATCAGGTTGCTTAAAAGTGAGACTAATCTTTATGTAATGAGATGAGATGGGCCATTGTAACAATAGAGATGAGAGCGTGAAGAAGCAAGGCATTGCTGGATACATCATTTTTAACATCTTGACCAATTTTAAAATGTTAACGGCCGCACACGTAGACGTAAATTTCAGCAAGGTGTGTACAAACAATCGCGCGTGTGTGTGCGTCCTCCTCGAAACCAGATGTCTGTCGTAGTACCAAGACTTTGTTGTGCCACAGGGAACGCAGACTGCCCTAAAATACGAAGAAGAAAGAGTCTCAGTAGATGAACAGGATAAGGTAGCCTAACTGTTGACTTGTCTGGTAACTTCATTGCATTGGAATACTCTTCTCGTCATTTTAATTATATTGAATGACTTGCGAGGCAATTCAGACAAACAGCCAACACAAGCATTTGCTCCTCCCTCCCCCCCCCCCCCCCCCCCGCTTCCCCGCAACATCAGGAGATTCTGGTCCCTTCCTAATTGGCTATTGTTCTGTTTCATGTCGCAATAACAGAGTCTGTGGCTCAGCCAAACTTGTTGCTGATGACAAATACAAGGGTTTGCTCGAGTAAAAATTGAACAGGTTCAACATTTACCATTGTCAGTCCCGGCTATTTTCCGAGCAGATCTGGGACCAAAAATCACTGTTAACACACCCCACACCACATGATAATTGCATAGGATAATCTTTTAGATATAGCCAAGAATCGGGCCTTTGCTGACTTGGATCGGAAGGGGGGAGAATGCTAAAATTCCCGATTGCTGTGTTCGTGTACCCCATGTACCAGGATGTGACTGACCAGTTTTGACCACTTAGGTGTCCCCCAGCAGTTTTCACAACAGGAAGAAGGGGGGCACACACTGGGACCAAAGAGGGGAGCCCGAGCTGCATTTTACCAACAAGCCCAGAAGGCCATATTCATCAGCAGGGACGCTTTTAATGTGACTGGCCTTTCTCGCTCTCACTCTCCATGGGCACCATCTGCTGCAGGCTTATTGTGGGACCCCATTTAAAAACAAAAAAACCCCAAAAAAACAACAACAAAGATGTATATACAGTACAGTGTGTGTGTGTGTGTGATTGTGCGTGCAGTCACATGTATGCAAAGGGTCTGGATCTTATGTTCATAATAAGCGCATGCATTCAAAGAACACTCCTACAGTGTACCGTATTTTCACAACCATAAGGCGCACTTAAAAGTCTTACATTTTCTCCAAAATGGACAGGGCGCCTAATAATGCGGCGTGCCTTATCTGTGCACCAAGTTCCAACATCTATAAATGTTGTTGTGTGATGAGCGCTCCGTTTGACTTTTTTTTTTTTTTTTTTTTTTTATAAAAACATTTCCTGCCAACACGCTGCTTACACAGAGGAAAAGCGGACGTGGCTGAGGACAGGGGAAGGGTGCGTGAAGTAGGACGCTAAAGCCACGCCCCCCAGTAGGTATATAGCGCCGGGGTGTGTTTTTAAATGTTATTTTATTTTTTTCTCTCCCCACTTGTGCATTGTGCAAAACAACATCGGTTTGCTTCAGGACCCCCGAAAATGTCACCTACGAAGAGACACGCTTACAAAGCACAGTTTAAACCGCATGCTGTCAGTTACGTGGAGGGACATGGGAATCGAGCAGCCGCGAGAGAATTCAAGATCAACGAATCCATGGTTTGCAAGTGGAGGAAGCAGGAAAACGAGCTTCGCCAAGTCAAGAAGACGAAGCTGAGTTTCCGCGGGGAAAAAAAAGAAAAACAAAGCGAGGTGGCCTGAGTTGGAAGACCAACTCGGGCAATGGATTAATGAGCAAAGAACAGCCGGGAGCAGCGTCTCAAGTCGCCATTCGACTGAGTGCAATAACTCGGGGCTTGCCATCATTCCGGGAGGCTTGACGAACCGCTGGATATCGGTGTAAACAGGGCGTTCAATGTGAAGTGAGCGGCGTGGGATCCGTGGATGACAGATGGCGAACACAGCTTTACCAAGACTAGGAGGCAGCGCCGGGCGAGTTACGCCACAATTTGTGAATGGATTGTGGATGTTGGGGCTAACGTGTCTGCTTGCGCCGTTGTTCGAGCTTTCGGACGGCAACGAGACTGACTCCAACCTGCCGTGTTTGATTGAGAACTTGCCCGGCTGTTCATTTCGGATACAGAAGATGAGGAATTTGATGGATTTGTGGATGAGGATTGATTTAAAAAAAAAAAAAAAAAAAAAAAAAAAAAAGTAACGTGAGTACATTGTTCAATACTTCAATCAAGTACAACCGAACTCAGTTTTGCTCCCGCTGCTTTTTTAAAAAACATTGTTTCAGCGTGCACGCATGCTGCCGTATGTTTTAAGCTAGCGTATGTTTTACCATGGCTGCGCCCAATAATACGGTGCGCCTTATGTATGTGTTAAATACTGAAACTGACACTGCGCCTTTGAATACGGTGTGCCCTATGTTTGTGAAAATACGGTCCGGTCCGTCTTGCAGGAAAAGAGGCTACATGTGCATGTGTGGTTGGGCTTGTGTAATCTCACGTTCCTCCCTCCTTTGCGGGAGGAACCTTTCCATCTTGAGCTAAATTTATGAATGAGTTGGGCTTCTATGGCGTTCTTCCGTGGTTATTTATTTGAAGGAGACATGCTTTTTTTCCCTACAATTTAAAACAGTCCCATGTGTTTTAATAGCATTTCTATTGACGTTTGTTCATCAGAATACTGTGCACACCTTATTTTTTATTTTAAAATAATTTTCACTTGTGGAAGCAGCACTTGGGTCACAAACATGCCCGCAGGCATCAGGTAGCCCCAAAAGGACCATGTGAATAGCCTGCGGGCCTGTTCTAAATATAGTTCAGCATTGATGGGACATTGGGATTTCCTTGGAAAGTTGTCGAAGTGATCATTTGAACATTTTTCACTTTCAGATTTATAGATATGTGTTGCATATTGACATTTAACGGTTGGTTATTAATGTGCGAAATCATTGTCCTCACATCGGTGAATATAATGAAAGACCCTGTAAAGAGAATTCAGAGTTTTTTTGCGGGGTTTTTGTCCCCCCTATATACGTTATACATTTTGGAAGATATTTGCTGAAAACCTGCAAAGTCTGAGAACTATGTAGTACTCAATTGTGGAAATACAGCGTTTGAACTGTTTTTCACCAATTCAGTTTTCCTGGGTTTTTTTTGTGGGTGTGGCTAAAACATACATGAGTCGCCCCGTCCTCTGCTGAATGAGAACTTGAGCGCTTTTGTTCACATCAGCGCATTAATCAGTACCCTAGGAGTAGCTCTCAGTTTCTAAAAGGTTGGTGACCCCTGCGCTACACTGTGTGTATGTGGCAGATGGAGACATCACCAAACACAAATAGCCCATCGCCGACACCGCATCAACAGTGTCCCCAAGCAATCATGTTTGTGGCGCTTATCAGAAGCTAACGCTGTAATGTAATGCCAGTCTGTGCATGCAGTCGCTCCATGGACCCAACGATTTGTACACAAGCAATTCAAAAGTACATGTTCCCTAATATTTCCCCTTAAATTATGAGCTTCTGCGCTGGCCAAATGAGGAAACATCCCTTTAGTGCTGCCAAACCTGAGCAGGCTTGTCCTCATTTGACTCAGCGTGATGGCACAAAAGGAGGCCAGTAATGAGAAAGACATGTTCAGCAGAGAGAAGAATTATTTTTGCAGAATTACGAGAGAGACCAAAGCCTTCATGTGAGTGTGTTTGTGTTTGTGCTTTGGTTTGGACAGTTTGGTGAGAGGCTATTTTTTTTATTTTTTATTTTTTGGGGGGGATATAAGCACTAGCGTTTGTGTGTGTGTGTGTGTGTGTGCGTGCGTGCGTGCGTGCGTGCGTGCGTGTGACATCAATCAAACACGGAGTCACGGACCTTTTGTTAGATCTCCCAAGAGGAGAGACGTGTGGACCTGCTGGCTGCTTCCTCTCTCTGCTATCTTTGCTCTGTGGCCAAATACTTAGTGGCGGCTCAGATAGGCAATAATCAGACTCGCCGTTTCCTCTGGCATAAAACTGCCTTCCCAGCATGCATCTCTCTGTCTGAGCCTGAGGTCATTCCTCACTGGCCATGCACATGACTAAGCGTTTGGCCTCTTTAGTTGCATCTGTGAGGATGCTTTCGCAGGTCGTGAAGGACAGCTTTTGGCACGAATCAGGGGTATTTAAAGTAAAAACATTTGAGTTAACAAAAAGATGTCCGCAGATGCCTAAAATATCCAAAACGAAGCCCTTCTTTAATTATCCGCAAAAATGACTTGAATCCTTAAATCCAGGTCTAGAAGAATCCACAGACAGATTATTACTGGAGCATTTCATCATTTGTGGTGGGGGACCATATGAGGTACGCATCTTGGCAGAACCTTCAGTCATTGCTGTGAATGTTGTTTTCATCCCTGCCATGCCACAATTTTGGGAGAAGTTCCCATAGGAATCATTGAAGTACAATACAGTATTTTTTTTATTTTTTTTTACCTCCTATTAGTTAGTTTCCGTAAAGTACAATAGTTTCGGTTCTGTTCCGATTGTCTTCGAAGATGTTTCCCCTCTCACCCGAGCAGGCTTAATCAGTCCGGGAACATAGACTAGATAGCACAGAGTGTGGAAACCCAACTACTTATCCCCTAAGTTCGAGGCACTTTCTCGTGCTATTAGGTTGGATTGACACCGCATGAGGCAAGTTACACAATTCTGATTTGTTCTGAACGAGAGAAATTGTGACAGTTATGCTTCATGGCAGCGTAAATGGTGTCAGATTTCTTCTTTTTCTTCAAAAAAAAACACCACCCGTAAATCTAAACTACAGCAAAAGCGGCTACGGCTCTATTCACTATTGGCGCCTTTACCTTTGGCAAAAGCAGGTACTACCAGATTTCTAGACAAGCATGCCAAATCGATACCATACGGATGACGTCTGCTCATTCGTCAGCCCGATTTGTCATCGCTGTGTCATTGTAGCATTGGAGTATACACAGCTTGAAATGATGAAATAGAATAAAAATAAACACATGCCTGCTTTCTTGCCGCTGTTGATTTATTTATTTTTTGCAAATGCTCTCAAAAGTGGAAAAACTGCTGTGCCAAACTAAACCAAGTCGAGCTGAGCCCAAGCGCGCTGTGCAGTGGAACGGTGACAGCGGAAATTGCTCAAGTTGTTACCATGCTCATTCAAAATCAGTCTGACAATCCTAGTTTCAATCAGTGCCAAATTGTGCGCCTTCATTGATACCCAGCCCATGCATTTATTTGCTTTTGCAATATAATTAAAAATGAAATAAACAGTCTCTCTCTGTCCGTTGCATTTTTAATGGTTTCTTCCACCACAGGCCAGGCTACAGGCCTGGAATCCTGCTCACAGACACAGACTTGTTAGATCCTAAACTCACCGCTGGAGATAAAATCACTAGAGCAGCTTCAGACTGATATGGAAAGGACGCAGAAGCGTGCTTCAAAATGATGGCACGATAGGACAGACGAGCAGCGAAGCAGGAAAGTGATACGAGCATTATCCAGCAGATTGCAGAGGTTGATTGAATGGGTCAATGACACATGTACACAAACACACACACACACAGTGCCTCCGCTAGTCACCCTCAGCAGGTTTGACTCGCCAGGCCTGATCAAAACAGAATTTTTGTCACCTTAATGTGCAGTGCGTGTAAATAGTAGGATGAAAAAAATCCAGTGTGGCCAGTTTAAACATCTACTCCGACATTCCCTCTATGCAGGTATGTAAGTAAAAACAGACCAGGGGGGTTGGTCCACATGAAGGTCACCCCTCTGCTACGGGACACCGTTCCAAATGTCACCGTTCTTTGTTGTTTGAATAGACAACACAGACGTCAGGGTTGCGACTGTTTGCTAAACTGCAAGTCTCCATTAAGGACATGTTGAATCTTAACTGCTGCGTGTTGTGTCTCTAATGTGTAGGTTCTCTCGTCTGCGGAGCCTCAACCTGTCCAACAACCACCTCGGCCAATTCCCGCTGGCCATCTGCGACATCCCTACGCTGACCGAGGTCAACCTCAGCTGCAATTACTTCCCTTCGGTTCCCAGCTCTGTGGGCGCCATGACCAAGTAGGTAACAGTCATGCCTTCAAGGTGTCACCCTGGGACCAACAACAAAGTCAAACCGAGCCCATGTATTTAAAAAAAAAAAAAAGTGTAAAAAGCTCATGCATGTTTTTAAACAAGTACACATTTACAGTCCCTCTAATAGATCCCCATTCACTAATTCCTAATCACTTAGGAGGAGACATATCCCCCCCCCCCCCCCCCAATTTAAAACAGCTCCCGGGTGTCTTAAGAACATGTATGTGACATGCTTTCATCAAAATACCCAAAGGATTAAGAATTCTAGCGCATGTTTTTGGGGCATGGCCTATCTCATGCAAGTGAGTGTTAGGTAGAATTGCATAAATAATATCGATGATCCCTGGAGCTTAAAGATGATTTCATATTCTTGCAGGGTTTTTGTTTTAAACTCCAGTTTGACTGGACATATATTGTAGTATACTGGTAATTACAAATGAAGGCCTCCCCTTACTCGATGTCTCTGCCCTTATCTTACCAAAATAGTTTGGAAAATTCTATGCTTTCAGCAGTCTGTGGAAGGCCATTTTTCTACGTTTTCTATACTAACCTGATATAATATTACATTTTCCCCATTTTATGAGTAATGTTCCAGGAGTTTTGTTCTTACCCTCTTTTTTTGTTGTGGATATTAGAATTTAGGTCGGGCCATCGCTCACTTCAAATTGGCCGCACCTTTCACCTGACCCGGGCGTCAAATGTTTACATTGTCAAATGTAGCTGTTACCTAGTAACAAGCACCTGGCACTTGACTAGTTTCAACACGCTCGACTCCTTTTGTGGCTTTCGCCATTCAGACGTAACCGCAGTCGTGATCCCCGTCTCCGCAGCGTATTTGCTGTTCTGCACAAGTCTTTTTACAAATCAATTCCTCGGCTCGTTTAAAGGTCAGAGGACAAAGATTTGAAAATGTTTCTTGATAGCTCTAGAACCCCTTTACCATCCACATCTGCCATCTGCCGAAGTGATGATATGTCACATATACAGCAGTTAAATCGATAAATATGATGCAGAATGCGCCCTCTGCTTTTTGCATCCCGCGCCTTCCGGCCTTCGTCTCTTTCCGGCGCGGTGACGTCACGCAAGCCAAACATCCTGTTAATTTGGCGTTGTGTGCTGTTGTTCCCGTCCTTGTATTGTGTTGTCGTATGATTTATCGACGTCACGATGGTTTATTGTGTGGCATTTGGTTGTACAAATGGTTCAGGCAGCGGCAATAGTTTTTTGTTTTGGCTTTCCAAGTGAAAAAGGAATACGTGACCAGTGAATAGGCAAAGTCAATCGACAGGGGAAGAAAGGTGCTCAGCTACGGGTGCCTAGCAAGCATTCCGAACTGTGCCGATGACTTCGAACCGGCGTGTTTTGAGTAAGACTTAGCAGAAAGCATTGGATACAGAGGCAGAGGCTTCAACCAGCTGCGGTGCCTACTATTTTTCCTACGGCCATCAGGACCTCAACTGCCACCAAGAGAACTAAATCTCATAGCCGCCACGATGCAGCAGCGAACACATTTCCTCGTATATACCTACGACTCTATTATGGTTACCATGCAGTGGGGAGACCCACATAGTACTTTTCAGTTACTGTCGTCTGTACTTTTGCCTATATGATAAGCCAACAGACACGCGGCCAAGACTTTGTGTCCGCAACTCGAGCGAGGGGCACACTATATATGGAATACTGCATCCTGTGTAAAAGCTTGTGCCGTGTCACTGAAACATATCTGAATATATAATGCGTATAGTCGTGCTCAAAAATATTGGCATTATTTCAAGCCATGAGTGTATAAAAAGACATGCTTTTGACATATCGTCACGTGGAGCCAGTGGCCACTCTCTTTTTGTGTTGTACAGCTGCTACTTGGCTGCACGTCGTCGTCCCTGTCGGATGGGCTCAAACGTACGCTTTGACGATGCCAAGTTCAGTCGGGTGCTCCTGTACGTCGAAATCCTCCTCCTCCTCCACATATTCCAACACGTTGCTCGCGATTGATTGCGCATAGTGTTTGTCAAGTGCAAGGACACTTCTGGTAGCCCTTGCGGTGGATAGAGTAACCCTAACCCCGGTACCGGTCTTGAGCTTCGGGTGTTTCTTCAGCGAGGTCTCAACATGCGTCATAAAAACCTCATTTTTAGCTAAACTATGTTACATGCATGTATTACATAACATATAAACAATGCAAATATGAATTTTAACTGACCCCATAACATCTTTGTCATCTGACCTTTAAGGTGGAGAATTAAATGTTTTAGCACTCAGCTTTGCTTTGCTTCACGAATTGTGTTGCTTTGTTATGCCAGATGAGATTATTTGAGGTTCTGTCTGGTTACAATGTGACCTAATTCTAATTGATAACCAGATTGTATGTCATGGTGTTTTGTGAAATCTTTTTTTTTTCTTTTCTGTCACGAAAGATTGTCTGCAGATTTAAAACATCTATGCATTCAATAAACACTCGGATCACAAATGTGAACACAGAAGCATGCACTTGGGAGACATCCATCCATTTTCTGTGGCTTGTCTTTATCGGGATGGCCGATGAGCTGGAGCCGATCCCGTCTGATTTTGGACGAGACGCGTGGTGCGCCCCGGACTGTTTGCCAGTCAATTGCTGTAAAGGAGATATACTGTGCTTTTTTTTCCCCTCCACAATTCAAAGCTGTGCCCAGGTGTCCTAATCGCACCTCTGACATGCTTTTGTTAAAATACCCCAAGTAATGTGTCAAGAATTTTCAGCTACTTTACAGACCCTATTTTTTCGCTTTGCTGAAGTTTGCCTGTTTGAGAGGGCGATCTCGTATCATGCAAGTGAGCCCCATTTCATGCTGGGCCAATGGCGCGTACCGATTTCATTACCATGACGACTCGGGGTGGAGCCAGGGGATTGACCCCTGAGTGTGCAGCCGATCTTTTGTTATTAGACAATTTTGAGAAACACTACCATTCCCAAGGCGAGCGCTACTAGCTGCAGTTGGGCAGCTTTGATTATGCAAGAGAGAGTGAGATGGGAAGTTAATCTGCTGGAATGATCCGGTATGCCCGCACATTCCAGAAGTGGCCGGAAAGCCCCTTGAGCGTTTGCCGCCACCTGCTGACCGCTTTATGCAACTCCATTGCTTTACGTGCACGAATCTGGGGGTTTCCTTTGCATTCATTTCTTGTTTCTCTTCACCCTCGCAGTTTACAAACGTTCCTGCTGGATGGCAACAGCCTGAGCGAACTGCCCGACGAGCTGGGCTCCCTCCAGAGGCTGTCGTACTTGGGCCTCTCCTTCAACCAGTTCAGCCGCTTGCCGCAGGTGCTGGAGCGGCTGGCCTCCATGGAGAAGCTGTGCATGGCCGGCAACAACCTGGAGACGCTCACCCTGCAGAACTTCCGGCTGCTCCGCGTCAAACACGTCGATCTCAGGTAGCGGCAGAGGACGGGAACGAATCCGCATCAGGTGGTTTGCAGAAGGTTGAACTTTGATTGTGCCCTTAACGATTGAAACTGAAGCAGGGAGACAGTCAGACTGCAGAGAATCAGGAAATGATTTGCTCATTGCGGCTCCGACAGGTGTCTCGCAATCGGTTCACCTCCAATGACTTGCACTATTTGCTAGTTAATGCCTCACTCCTTCTAACTTTGCTTAATCAGTACAAAAAATGTTCACGTGTCAGGGACTGAGTAATATAGTTTTTTAAATTCTTATCAGCATCAGAATACTTTTAAACAGGGTAGCATAGTAGACTAGTGGTTAGCATGTCACCATCACAGTCGACAGACTCTAAATTGTCCGTAGGTGTAAACTAGTGGGAATGCTTGTTTGCCCTTATATGTGCCCTGAGCGGCAAACAGTCCAGGATCCGTCCTGCCTCTCGCCCAAAGTCAGCTGGCATAGGCTCCATTATTTGACTTTCCATTACTCATGGAACTGTGACTTGACATCCCAGTCAGAGTCGTACATGTTGTTCTTGTCAATGGCCAGGTTTTTTCTTGTAAATTGACAACGGTGAACTGTTACAGTGCTCCTGTTTTCCTTGTAAAGTCAATGGTAGTGCTGCTCATTTGTTTCACTCGATGTCTTTTGGAATGAATGTAAATGAGCCTCCGAACCGAAAGTACAATATTCTCGTAATATGTAATATGTCATCATTCTCGAACATCATCCTAGTTGTAATCAACACTGTTAATACACAGTTTTCCTTTTGAGGGTGACTTCCTATTCCATATCGGATCAATCAAAAATTAGGACTACTACTACAACACTTACTGCTCCTTATTCAGTAAATTTAAAAGATGCATCAGACAACCACTTAAGCAAGCGCTTTTTGACAGCGGTGAAGTAAAATCTGCTTTCTGACAGGCTGCAAGGTGGATCGAACCTGGAGACACTGTGTGTGTGTGTGTGTGTGTGTGTGTGTGACGCCAACATTTTTGGAAATAGTTGTAAAAAGATGTACTCGGTTGTTTCATTTTACGCTTGATGTGTGGGCAGGCATTTAAGAGACCCAACTATTTGTATTGAACCAACGAAAAGGTCACATTTCCATAATATTCCACCAGGCTGAATAAGATCGGCAACATGGTGCCGGATGAACCTGACCTGCTAAGGCACATCACCCAGCTGGACGTGAGGGACAACAGGCTGACGCTGTTGGACGCCTCGGTGTTTCCCCGCCTGGAGGTGCTTCACTGCGAGAGAAACCGAATCGCCAGCCTCAACGTCAAGGGCTGCCTGCTCAAGGTCATCTACGCCTCCAATAACGGTGGGTCTGAAGCTCCTCCCTCCCTTCCCTCCCAGCTACCTGTTTTTCTCGACGACCACATACGTCCTTGCGGTAGGTTAATGAGTCTGGATTTCTCCCCACAGAGCTGCAGAGTCTGGATGTCAGTCCTGTTCCCTCCAATCTTAGTTACATGGACATCTCACGGTGAGAAAAATCCCAAATGAGCACACACTCAAGAACATAAAACGACCTTTAATGTGAAATGTGGAAGCTGATGTCAGTGGAAAGACGGTAATCTTTGGGTTCGATTTATGTTTCAAAGCACTTAATCAGTATTTCAGCCTTGAAAAGGCTTCCTCTTGGCACTGCTGTGAATTAAACACACACGGAAGAAATATTAGGCGCCACGCTTTAACGGATCGTACACCATTTGTCATTATCATTGGCCCATTTTTTTCTCTGCCCCTCCGAAGGAACCGTATGGAGTCTTTGCCAGACTGGCTGTGCGAAGCGAAGAAACTTGAAGTGCTGGACGCCAGCCACAACCTTGTCAGCGAGCTCCCAGCGCGGTGAGTGTCCCTCGGCGGCGCGTTCCCAGTCTTTAAATGGAGTGCGGCGCTGACTTATCCGGCCTGCCCTATGCCAGCCGCTCATCTGTCCTCCACAGAGGGTCATAAATCACACCTGACACTTCCGTCACCTCCTTTTCGAAGTCACTTTGTATGCGGCGCGTCCCTCATCTTTCTCTGTATGCTGATTGCGTTCTGACAAAGCCATCTGGGTGCTCCTCTCTGCCGCAGGTTGTTATGCAGCAGCAGCCTGAGGAAGCTGAGCGTGGGACACAACCGATTGCAGAAGCTGCCTGAAAGAGTGGAGCGCCCCCTGCTGGAAGTTGTCGACGTGCACCACAATCAACTGGTGGAGCTGCCCTGCAACCTGTTCCTCAAATGTGTCAGGTAGCTGCAAAAGAACGTAGACTATTGCGTTTTTTATTGCAATATTTCGAGAATACAATACACTATATGGCAAATCAGTATTTCCCATTGAAGTCCATTTTAAATTCCCTTCTCATTCTTTTTTTTTTTTGCTACGCAATTTTAATCAAGAAAAGAAACTGTAAAGTATGAATATAAAAACATAATAAAACTGAAATAAATAAATGAATAGTCACGATTTCACTTGTGACGCGTAACGTGCCAGGAGCTCTCGCTATGTATCACGCAGTGTGCGTCAGAGTGTTTTTATTTGGTAGTCGTGTGTGACTGTTTGTACCATTCAACAAAGTGCGTCTGCAACAGTTGCTCACTGTGCTCGAGCTACGCCGTATCTGAAGCTCACTCGTAATTAAGATTGTGAGCGTACAGCGAAAAGCAAAAAAAACTCCCCACTGTCTGTATCAAGGCAAATATTAAGGTGAAGTATTAAGTATTTCTCATCAGTATTTCTTTATATTCTTGTCAGTTAGGCCCCAATACAGCTTTGTCATTTGTGTGGTGGCGTCCCCTCGTGTTGAATAATCCTTTTATTTTGTTCCCAGTTTACGGTGCGTGAATGCTTCGGCCAACAAGCTGGAGCACCTGCCTCCTTCCACGCTGTCGGAGGAGAGTCACAGCGTTCTGCAGGAGCTCTACCTGACCAACAACCGCCTAACGGACAAGTGCGTGCCCATGCTGACGGGCCACTCGCATCTTCGGGTTCTGCACATGGCCTACAACCACCTTCAGACCTTCCCGGCCAGGTAACGCTCACTCATAGAATTGCGTATGCCGACGTAGCATCTAAAGTGAGGTACGCACGCCTCGCGCCACGGGATAATCTTTCGGAGACATCTGAGAATCGGCCTTTGGTGAATAAGATTGGAAGAGGGGGATCGGGCTCAAAATGGGCCCGTTTATCAATCAGATGTCTCTAAAAGATAATCCTGAACCATTCTCCTATTGGGAACAATCTGACCTCTGCTAACTAGAGAATCGGTCTCAAAATCGGCCCAGTTATCCTTATGTGTGTACCCCGCTTTTGACCCTTTGTGCAAAAACCCATTTTCTGGACACAATGAAAGTCCCTTCCACAATTAACTGTAAATACTTTGTCGTCTCGCCACCAGCAAAATGGCCAAGCTGGAGGAGCTGGAGGAGGCGGACCTGAGCGGCAACATGCTGAAGACGGTGCCCACCACCATCATGAACTGCCGACGTATGCACACGCTCATCGCCCACTCCAACTCCATCGAGGTCTTCCCCGAGGTCATGCAGCTGATGGAGATGAAAGTAAGGCCATCGTGGCAGCATTAAATCAGCCGCGCACAAGAAAGCATGGCAACTGCATCGAAAACCTAGCTTTGTGCAGATAGTTGACACCTTGGTGTTCTGTGCGAGTATTTACACGTCTTCCTCTGACGTCAGTGCGTGGATCTGAGCTGCAACGAGCTGAGCGAGATCACGCTGCCGGAGAATCTGCCTCCCAAGCTTCAGGAACTGGACCTGACTGGAAACCCGCGTCTCAACCTGGACCACAAGACCCTCGAGCAACTCAAGTCAGTTGATTTTTTTTTTTTTTACTTTTCACACTTAAGAGAAGAGGTGGGCAAGTTTATGTGCCCAGGGCCATGTTTGATTTTTTTTTTTTTTTTTTTGAAAACAAACAGATGGATCACATCGTTTGTAGATGAGATAGCTCAAATGTGTATGTATAATCTGTTAATTAGTTTATTTTAGTATCAGGAAAATACATTTCATTGATTTTGTTGTATTGGTTCCAGTAAATCAATTAACCAATTACTTAATGAAATAAATTAATAGCAAATGACAGTATAGATTTTAATCAAATAATTTTGGGGGAAAACAGAGCTCGGATTCTTGATCATGTAAATACTCGGTGAGACGGATGAAAGAATGGAGGGGCCGATTGTACTCCTGGTTTCGAGTGTGCTTGCTTTCATTCCTGCCTTCGTTTTTTTTCCTCTTTCCCTTCTCCACAAAACGAGTGAATTTAATCCACGTCTTGTTGCTCTTTCAGTAATATTCGCTGCTTTCGCATTGATCCGCCGCCGACCTTCTCATCGAACGAGGCTCCCGGCGGCCCCGCCGTGTGGAGTCATGGTTACACAGAGGCCTCAGGCGTCAAGAACAAGTGAGTTTAATCAGTCAATAATGGAGGGGTAAAATAACCAGTGAAGCTTCACTAATGTATTGAGGGTGGCGATTGAAAACGTGCTAAAATGAGGCGAGACCGGTCGGAGTGATGTCGTCACTACGGTTGTCAGCATGCTGAGTAATCGATAAGCGAGCAGGAGACTTTCTTCAATAACATCACAACCCCTCACTGCTATTTTCTTTCATTTCAGACTGTGTGTGGCGGCGCTGTCGGTGAACAGGTTCTGCGGGAGTCGCGAGGCTCTGTACGGCGTGTTCGACGGCGACAGAAACGTGGAGGTGCCCTACCTTTTGCAGTGCACCATGAACGACGTGCTGGCCGAGGAGCTGCACAAGACCAAGAGCGAAGAGGACTACATGACCAACACGTTCCTTGTCATGCAAAGGTCATTTTTTATGTTTAGAAGTAGCTAAACTACGAATGTGTTATTTTATTTTGTTTATTGAATAGTTTTACATTTCGAGCAGCACATCTGCGGTTAACACATCTGTTTGGTCCAATGAATGTTCTGAAAATGATCAATCCGTAACCGATGCTGCTTCCTTGTCGCCACCGCAGGAAGCTGGGAACCGCCGGGCAGAAGCTGGGCGGCTCGGCAGCTCTGTGTCACATCCGCCACGATCCCACCGACCCCGGCGGCTGCTTCGTGCTGACGGCCGCAAATGTGGGCAAGTGTCAGGCCATCCTGTGCCGCAACGGAAAGCCCCTGTCCCTGTCGCTGCTCCACAATGTCGGCCTGGAGGAGGAATATCGCCGCATCAGGCAGCACCGTGCCATCGTCACAGAGGTGTGAAGTGTAACGGGGACAATGTGTGACATCCCAGTTGAAGGTTGTGCATTTAGCACCTGGGCCTTCAGTGGGGACACAAATGTATTAGACATTTGTGCAGACATAGGGTTTGCGAGTCAAGTTTAGCTCTGACCAACCAGAGGACACATTTCTGACTTTTTGTGCTTTATGGAGCACCCTAACATACCACAAGATGGCACTAAAAGCCCTGTCTTGATGCCAAGGAACTGCCGCGTCGTAGCATCTCGTCGGACCGAGAGACAATTATAAACATTTCACTATTCAGCAGATAACAGGAGATTACTGTACGTATGAGAGCAAGTCAATGTCACCTCTTCCATCTGCCATTGTGGGCATCCAATATCAAATGTACACAGTTGTGTCTTGTTAGTCAAATTTGGCTGTCACGGCTATGCGCTGACCAACCCATCAGAGGGGAATTGAACATCTGTTTCAGAAACATTCCCATTGCTGATGTAGTTTACGGTGCATCGGCCAGCACTACTGATTCCAAAGACCCTGGGGGGATTACATCGGCGTGGCGAAATCATCCATCCGCATACATGTACTGTAAATTGTGCAGCGCAGAGAAATGCACAGAGAAAATCAGGAGAATAGATGAATTTTGGTCTTCAATGTAGCTCAGGCAGAGAATGTCTTTCTGGGCCACAACTGCTTTTGCTCACGTTCCGAATGTATTTTGTCTTTTTCCGGCAGGACAACAAGGTCAACGGCGTGACCGATTCAACGCGCATCATGGGCTACTCCTTCCTCTACCCGTCCGTCATCCCGTCTCCCTACGTGCAGACAGTCACGCTCACCTCACAGGACGAGTTCTTCATCCTGGGCAGCCGGGGCTTGTGGGACGCCGTGTCTCCCGGCGAGGCGGTGGAGGCGGTGCGGAACGTGCCCGACGGCCTGGCCGCCGCCAAGAAGTTGTGCACGCTGGCGCAGGGCTACGGCTGCACCGACAGCCTCAGCGCCGTGGTGGTCCAGCTCAGCGTGAGCGAAGACTGCTGCTCCTGCTGCTGCTCAGAGCCCCCCCGGCCACCTCCCAGCCCCGGCCCGGGCCCCTACCCGCCGCCGTCGTCCTCCGGCATCAAGGAACGCCCCTCGGACGGCTCGCTGCCCGTGCCGCCGTCGTCCTGCAGCGAGATGAGCAGCGAGATCAGCACCAGCGAGATGAGCAGCGAGGTGGGCTCCACCGCCTCGTCCGACGAGCCCCCGCAGAGTTCCCTGGTGCTGCTGCACGAGCAGGGCCACCACCCTCACCTGCACCTTCACCACCAGGCCCACCCTGTGACGCTGCTGCAGCAGCAGGCCCACGCCGCCGCCCAGCCCTGCCAGTACCTGTTCGCCGGCCCCGAGTTGCCTTCCTCCCGCAGCTGCTGCACCCTCCACCCCGCCTGCTTGGCGAGCTCCTTCCAACGCCAGCTGTCCAGCGCCACCTTCTCCAGCGCCCTCTCCGACAACGGGCTGGACAGCGAGGACGAGGAGCCCATCGCCGGCGTTTTTTCCAACGGCAGCCGGGTGGAAGTAGAAGCGGATGTTCACTGCCTCAAAACGGATTCCTCTTCCTCCTCCGGCCACGAGCGCGTCCTGCTTTTTCTCCCCCCGCCTCCGCCGCCGCCCTGCACCCCTGAGCCCCCGGATGAAGGAGTGGACATGAGCATAGCGGGGAGCGAAAACGGCCTCGAGAGGGACGAGGGCTGGCAAGGCGGCGGTGACGGAGCGAAAGCGGCGTCCGGAAAGAGGAGGGTCAACGGCTCGGTGGCTCGCCAGGAGAAGAGTCACAACCTCATCGAGGTGGCCGCCGATGCCCCCTCCAAGAAGTCCGGGGGGTATTTCACCGCCCCGGCGCAGCCCGACCCAGACGACCAGTTCATCATCCCCCCCGAGCTGGAGGAGGAGGTCAAGGAGATCATGAAGCAGCATCAGCAGAAGCAGCAGAAGCCGCCCGCGACGGACCAGCCCGCGGACTACTTTGACACCCCGCTCTAGAACACCCACCGGCTACAGCCTCGTATCAGCATGCACGCCCCACCCTTTGACACCATCACCATGACAACCCCCCCCCCCCCCCCCCCCCCACCGACTCCAGGCTTATTTTCCAACCTGCCTTTTTGTTCCTGTGTTCCCCGGAACCTCCCCACTGGAAAAACATGCAGATGAGCCCTTTAATTAAAACCGGACCCTCGTCAACATCCTCTTGTGTTCGCACAGGCAATGGAACATTGTGGTTTTTTTCTTTTCTTTCCTTTTTTAACCTTAGACACCCTAATAACCGATACTAGTCTCTTTTTCATCACCTGTGTTAATATGCATCCCACGCTTTGTTTGAGCTCACCGTATCGTTTCACTTGAACCTTTTTAAGCGCGACACATCTTTTTACTCTCAACTTTGAGGAATGGTACACCGGTAATACCGCACGTTAACCCTTGTAGATAGGGCACTTAAGATACTGTATTTCTTCAGTAAATCCTGGCTCTTGGCCTGTAAAACGGCATAGACCTTTTTATTTGTATATTTTTTTTTTTTGTAGAAACTGAATACTAACTCCTAGGAGTTGCATACTCTATATGGTGACTCAGTCACTTTTACTAATCTTCTCTGAGAGAAATGGTGATTTGTGTTTTTTTTTCCCAATGATTGTAAATAAGAGAATTGTTGTATACGGATGCTTTTAAAGGATCAATGTCGGTGAAGCTTTTAGCGGAGGACGTGTGGGCGTTTGCTGTTATGGAGGTTGACCATGTCCCCCCATCCGACCCAACCACCACCACTTCCTCGTCCCTCTTTTATATTCCCTTTATACTCATCAAAAGAACAACACTGTTCTTGTTCTTGTAATTGCAGTTCAAAACATGTCAGGCAACACCACCACGTGTTATTTTTTATTTTTGATGTCCTGTAGTCAACACTGTATCTAATAAACACTAATAGACTGATTGATTTTTTTACACATACATGGAGATTGACATTCTATTTTCATAACACAGCACGCCTCCAGCAGTAATCGTTACCAGCGGCATGATCATGTCGAGCTCAGTAATACAAACAAATATATATCCACGTGGAAAAGAGACAACACAGATGTTCCCGTCTTTGGTATAATAAATTTTAAATTTGTGAATATAAACTCCAATGTCTGTGTGTTTCCTGATTGCAATTTGCTGTACGAAATTACCGATCAAATTGACATTGTGTGGCCGGCAAGGGGCAATCGGATACAAACGGTATGATCATATCACCGTCGTCTTGCAAAGTGAATTCTTTCACTTTGTCCTTTTTGATCATTCTGTGACATTTCATGCTAGTCGGCCGCTGTTCCCCATGACCAGGCTATTCTCAAAACGACGCTTCTTGTACTTCTTCTTCAGGCAAACGGCGGCGGTCGCGCTCACCACCAGCATGACTCCCAGCACGGACAACGAGGAGGCCAGCGCGAGGGTGCGGCTCTCCGACGTCGAGCCTCTGTGCTGGCAGTTGTCGCCGTAGAACCACCAGTCGCCCCCCGCGGCACACCTGATATGACCCAGAAGGTCAGAGCCCGATCACCTCACATGATAACAGTTCAACCGCACCGCCGGCTTCTTATCTGCTGCCGTCAAGATTGAGTTTCCTAATTCCCAACCCAACCCACAGGCGGATGACTGTGTTTACATTTGAATCGTGAAACATGGAGCATGTGCTGTGCATGTGCAGCTGATGTATACATTGACTAACCACCACATTAGGGGGCACCTGCACATCTCATACAACCGAGATCAAAAGCAGTATGTTTCACGAGAATGTCACCCTTAGAGATTCTGCGATATGTACCATTCATATCACTGGTATGAGAATTATCACAACATTACTAAATCGCAGGTACACATACTGAAAGAATTGCAACATTTGATTTTCAAATCACGATAAGAAATTGTAAACGGCAACGGCCAAAGTGAATTTGCATGCATTCCAGACTCCATGATTCCATGTACTTAAAATTATAGTCCAGTTAAAGGCCTTTGGCTTCATCTGAGCACAATGGCCAGAGCATTAAAAAAAAAAAAAAAAAAAAAAAGGTGTGTATGTAGTTTGCCCTCACCTGCAAACAGCCTTCCCTTGCGCCTGCACGCACACGCCGTCATTCTGACACTGCACGTACGCGCATTCATCCGGCGGCGACCTGGTGCTGGAGGTGCCGGTGGCGGGCGCGGTGTTCAAGGATGAAGGAGAAGGGCTTGCGCTTGTAGGCCAAGGTTGGCTTGCAGTCAGATGAGACGCGTCTAAAGAGGCAGAGCAAGCGAGAGGGGATCTGAAATTGTTGAATCATAGATGTGATGACAACATTAGTGACTGGCTCCAGGAATACAAAAAAGGACCGATACCGTGTTTGACAGCACGTGTATTTCTAATACCGTATGTGACGTATGTGAGTTAACAATGCTCTCACACGAGATGCACAAAAGTGTCAATATCTCGCGGGCCCGTTCTAACACGGGAAGGACACGCAAACTCCACATCAGAGCCCAGATTCAAACTCCGAACATTAGGAACTGCGAGGCAGACGTATATACCCGTTGCCCCCATTAGACACCGTTTCTCCCAAATGGACACAATTCCCTACAGACACACTCCAACACAATACATTTTATTCCTGCAGCGCTTTTACCCTCCATGCTGAGCATAAAGATGGCGTCCCCTCCCTTGATGAAGTCCCTGCTCTTGGCTCTCAGGTGGGTGAGGTACGCTGAGGTGCCGGCGCCGGGCCCCCGGAAGTACTTGGAGCCGTCCGTGTCCGTCACCTCGACGCCCACCTTTCGAGGGTCGTCCCAGAAGAGCTCGCTGCTGCCTGATGGACGGCGGGAACGTTAAAACACGAGTCACTCGCGAGAAGAGCGTTGAGTTTTTTTCTTCACATGCGAACCTGAAGACGTCTTGTTGGGATCGGTGGTGATGCTGCGCTGGTTGGACATGCGTTTCTGGATGTGTGGGTGCTGGTCCATGAGCGTCATGGTCATTTGTTTCCAACGGCAAGGCCATGTCTGCCCGACGTCCCCCTCGCGGGCCACCAGGTTCACGTAGGCCGCCATTCGCCCGGGAGAGTCGGTCTTCCCGCTGGGATAGAGCTTCATCTGGAAGGTGTAGCCCTCCTTGGAGGTGAAGGGCGGACTGTAGATGGCCGTGCCCAAGCGGGTGCTCTCCATGACATGGCTGAAGTTCTTGACGCGCCACGTGAACTCGGGACACGCGGTCTCCGAGATGTTGATGTCATCCAGAGACAGTCCACCTGAAGATGGACCCGCGGCTCCCTTGGTGCCCTGGAAGACCACACGGAACTTCTTTGTGACGTTCAGGCTGACGTGGTGCAGCTGCCACAGGTCCTGAGGGGGTCCTGTTGCATCACACGACTTGAGTTACTGAAGAGTACGTAGACTGCCCAGGGGTGGGGAACCTTGTTCCTCGCATTGCAGCCCTGATTGAATGCTTTTACAGGCAATTCTTGGCCCACAGGCCGTAGGTTCCGCACCCCCGACGACCGAACTTGCACAGAAGTAAGACGGTGAGCGATACTGACCGTCGACGGTGGCGATCAAGCGCAGCGTCCCAGCAGGGTTAGCGTTGTCGTACTCCCGCGCGAAGATCTTGAGCGAATCCTCTGGGCCGCCGCTGTTGTAGAAGAAGAACTGCAGACATTGGTAGCCTCGCTTGGGGTACAGGATTCGACTCTCCAGACGGGCCGTGTCGCCGATGATGGCCGTGCTCGTGTTGAAGTGCATGAAATAGCCAGATCCTAAAGATGAATGTAGGATTTAATGGTGCCTGATGAAGTTTCTATTTCGTGACATGTTAAGCTTGCGATCAGACGATTTTCTAAGGGGTCGCCCTCACCAGTGCATTTTCCCATATTGGAGTAATCTGCGTCGGGTCCCCCTGCTGCCTCGGATAGCCTGCGCCAGTCCTCCCGGTCCCCCGGCCCCCGAATCATCCCGCAGATGTTATCCCGTTCAAAGTCGCACGAGTCCAGAAAGGTGGAGCCCCGAGCTGGAAGACAAAGTCACCTTTGAACAGCTGTAAAAATCATCTCGTAACGCCGGCGTTGATCCGCTGGTTAATGGTGGCAACAAGACAATAAAAGCAATTGCTCTGACTGCAGTTGTAGAGGCGGGACAGCTTGAGCAGGTCGCTGTCGCTGAACTCCATCCTCTGGCCGACGACGTCGGCGAAGGAGTTGATCTTTGTGACGATGGTGGGCTCGGAGCCCTTGCTGAAGGCAGTCTTGCTGTAGTGCATCATGGAGCCGTAGTCGTAGGGGACGCCCAGCGAGCTGGAGGTGGTGTCATTGTGGACCTTGAAGTTGTGCTCTCGGCCTTGGTGCCGCACAAAATAAGGCTGTTACCTCACAAACAGCGGCTACAAAGTCTAGCCACCGCGGTTTGAATGCAAAGGTTTTGGTGATATAGAATTGGAGACCAACCAACGAAGATAATGTGGTAGGATAACGTCAAAAGCTAAATTAAAAAAGTTCGGTCTTGAGCGTGTTCTGAGGTTCTCCGGCGGGCCGTTTCACCGATGGAGGCCGTCGCCGCGAGCGCGTGTCCTAGCGCGAGGGATGATGACTAAAAGGCCACAGCCGGAGGACCTTGGTGCTCGTGAGGTTTCATATGGAGAGAGAGAGAGAGAGGACGGCCCGAGACCATTAGAGAAACTTCCAATCAATCCCGGCTACATTTTACAAAAGCACTCTCGCAAATGCATGTGGGGAAAATGTGAAACCAAGGGGGAACGTCTAGGCCATAATTTCAAAGCCAAGTTTGAGGGTGTGCATATTTATGCAACCAGTTTTCCCCCTTTAAAAGATTGTAGTTTGATTTTCAATTGATTTGTACAGTTTGTAGGTCACATGATACGTGAAAACTTGAACAGGGCTTTTTATATTCACTGTGTACACACGCGTCATTTATATTTGTATAGCTCGACGGGACAATTAATTCGCAGGTGTTAATGATTTCATGGGCAAGTGATGGTTCACTTGTGCCACGTTGGTGGCTTCTTATCGCGCCACCACAACAACACGTGTCACGTAAGCACTAAAAGTCATGAAACGCCAGCACTCAATAGCGGTTTGTTTCCCTGTCGTACAATCGAACAATGGCCGACATCAAACTGCTCAGGTCGATTAGTGTATTTACTAAGTTTAGTATTTGTTTATTTTTGTGTCAAATTAAAAGTATTACAATTGTATGTCTTTTTCATTTTAAATCGTAACAATTTGAATAAATGTATATTTGAGACAATAATACTGAGGACATTAACAATAGTGAGCAGTGATAGAGAATTGCACTGTACCATGCTGGTTTTTATTGAATTACATTTAACTGTAAATGAAAATGGGTACTGAAATCTAGTATGTAGTTCGAGTATGTAATTTATGTATTTTTTAATTAAATGCATACTTGAGGAAAAAAAATGAACTCTTAAATATTAAAAATCAATCTCATTGAAAATATGAAACTTGACTCAGTAGTATAGAATTGTAGTGCATCATTTTAAGAGATATTTCCAAGTATTCTAATCATTATATTTTAAATATATTTGAAAATATGTAATGTTAGGTTTCATTTATAAAAAAATATATATATAATTGCACAAATTTGGATTTCAGTCAAAGATAAACATTTTCTTGAATTAATATAAAGTACAAATCACTATGCATTTGAAAATATATTTTTGTCTTGTTTTCACCCAGCAACTGGGTGAGCTAGAGCCTATCCCAATTAAATGTGGGCGAGAAGATGGGCACAGAGCATAATAATGTCATGTGCTTATTTTTTTTAAGAGTCCTTCAAATGATCCTACATGAACAGCAGTTGGAGGTGGTATAGAAATGTAGTGCATCATCAGCCACTAAATAAAAGCAGCCAAACTATTCGAAATATCTCTCAATAGGATGCAATACACACGTTAGTATTTGAATAACAATGGATTCCCATATTGAATGTGATCGACAGTATAATGAGGCTGGTGCTTACCGGCTGAGATGCGCTCCCACATGATTTGCACGTAGTCGTCCCGGTCTGCTCTGGACTGCTCGTGCCAGAAGCCCAAAGCGTGCAAGAACTCGTGTTCGACGGTGGCGACGCGGTCGCAGTTTTTGCCGATGGACAGACGCTGCCTGCCGACACGCTGGTTGCCCACCGAGGAGAAGCAGCTTCCAGTGAGCCCAGGAACCCGTTGATTATTAGGATTACAAAGGGGAGAGAGTAGTGTACCGCTACGTCATTTGATGCAGACCGCCAAAGCTTGCCAGAATTGGACGGAAGAAAGGATTGAACGTAATGGGGAGACTATTGGCTTTTCTGCACGGAACATATTAGGTAAGGGGGGGGCAGGCAGCGAGCGTGCAAACAAACGCCATGTGCCCCACAATGAAAACAACTGGGCCGGCGCCTCACCCGGTGCCTTTAAAGATGGCGATGTAGTTTGCTTCTCCACTCCACGGCTTGAAGTCGATGCAGGTCTTAAGGCGGTACTGCTCAAAGGCCTTCAGGATCACACCTTTTGCATTGATGTCTGCGCAAGAAATTGATTGGAATTATAATGACATAATGACTGTTTGTAATGATTGATGCCGATTGCAATGGTTTCCCCCCCTTTTTTTTCTCTCTATACCGGTGCATGAGAAAAAACAAAACAATGGTTATAGACTGCATAATGGTCCTCAGTCGGAAAAGGGTGGCGTGCCCTCTCCGGTTCGGGGATGAGATCCTGCCCCAAGTGGAGGACTTGAAGTATCTCGGGGTCTTTCTTGTTCACAAGTGAGGGAAGAACGGAACGGGAGATCGACGGGCGGATCAGTGATGCGGACTTTGTTTCGGTCCGTTGCTAAGCCGAAAGGCGAAGCTCTCGATTTACCGGTCGATCTACGCTCACCTACGCTCACGAGCTGCGGGTCGTGACCGAAAGAACAAGAACCCGGATACGAGCGGCCGAAATGAGTTTCCCCCGTAGGGTGTCCGGGCTCTCCCTTAGAGATAGGGCGAGGAGCTCGGTCATCCGGGAGGATCTCAGAGTAGAGTCGCCGCTCCTCCGCATCGAGAGGAGCCAGATGAGGTGGCTTGGGCATCTGATTCGGTTGCCTCCCCGGTGAGGTGTTCCGGGGACGACCCAGGACACTCTGGAGGAGAGACTTTGTCTTTCGGCTGGCCCGGGAACGCCTCGGGTCCCCCCCCCCCCGGAAGAGCTGGATGAAGTGGCTGGGGAGAGGGAAGTCTGGGCGTCCCTGCTAAAGCTACTGCCCCCCGCGGCCCGACCTCGGATAAGCGCTAGAAAATGGATGCATGGAAGATTGCGTAATGTGTGCATACTGAGAATTGTCTACGACAGTGGAATTTACAAAGCCGAACACAACATAGTGGATTCTTTCCAAGTATCATTATGTGGTGGTTTCAAGGACACGCACACACACAAACAAAAGCCAAAGAAAAAGCAAAAACAGTGCATTGCCTTATTTACTTCACTCAGGATGACATTCTGTTTGAGTTCTTTTTTCAAAAGGATCCGTGTTGAATTGTACAAGTTTTTAGGCCGTTCCACACTACGTATTTTGTTCACCTTATCGTCTCCACGAGAGCGTCAAAATATTAGCAACGGCTGTCAGTGTGGTACAGCGCTAACTACCTCGTACAAACGCAATAATACGAAACATTCACCCAGGTCGTCCTCCATGTAGTATGGGATGGTCGTGGGCCATCTGTACTCTTCGCCTACGACGGAGTTCCTACTTTGTTTCTGTTGATTTGAAAATAAGACGCACGTGACAGCAAAACATAAGAAGAAGAAGAATATTCAGTGAGGAAAACAAACCTCGCCGAGCACAATGTCGCCTTCTACCAGATTTAACCCTGCTTCTGTGGGGCCAAAGTAGAATAATGAAACGCTTAAAATTTGCTTCAAAAATTGAAATGAATTTGTGTCCTCCCCGCACATACCTTCATTGATTTCGAAAATATCGAGATCTCGTCCGCCATCGACGTCAAAGTCTGCAATCAAATGAAATGTCACATTAGCGAGTAATAAAACTCACCGTGTGCTCGACTGCAGCGGTCCTCTGCTGTCGCTTACCTTGGAATATTTCTCTAGGCTGAAGACATACAGAAAATAACAGAGAAACAATGAAACTTATTTAGAAAAGTATTTTGGAAGAAAAATAAGAAATGAAACAAGAAATGTCTCGAAATGATGTAATAAGTCGAAGCTGAATGAAAGCGGCTTTTTCTTTGCATTTCCTCACCACGCACAGCGCGGCGCCACACAGGAGCCACGCGGCGTGAAGAGCCAATGATACGCGCGCAGGTGTTCCTCCCGCCATGTTAGGGTTAGGGTTCGTCGGGATGTTGTAAGGGAGCGCTCGTTTAGTGTCAGGTGCATGCTGGGATTGAAATGAGGCGCATGTGAATGATTGACGGCGTGCTCGAGGGCGGGACGTGATAACGATCGCTTCAAATCGCGTCTTGGGCTCTGCGATCTGCTGACACGTCATGTAAATGATTTATTTCTTGTTTTCTTGTTTTTACCTTAGTCAAATTTTGAATCACTGTTTTGAAGAATGTGAGACCAGTAAAATCAAATGTTCTTTCATGCATATATTTCTTCCCATCGTGTTGATTAGCGGTATACTTTTGTTATTATGACTGGGGGAATGCCAATTTCACTGTATTTATTAGAATGGTTAATCGGTGTCATAAAATGTTTGAATTCCAAGAAAATAATAAATGGTGATGACTACTTGTTCTGCTGCTCTATAGAATTATTCCCGTACGTTAAAAGGCAGATTTTCTGTTAAATGTTTTATTGATCAATTGAATGTTCTTTTCGGTCTGCGATCCTGTAAAGGATCCTAATGAATGGAAGGCCTCGCTCAAAGTGCGGAGGAAAATGTATTTTGTCAACATTTGAAACTTTCATCTTCTTCGTCAGCTTTTCTTGAAAGTATGCAAAGCAGGTTGTTGAGCAGATTTATGCCAACTCAAAGCTTGTTCCAGATGTGGCTGATTACTTCTTGATATTTTGGGGAACTATGCTTTCTATCACTTAAATATGAGATGTATCAAATGAAGCTGAACTTTTACTTTTTGCAAAATGTCCTGCATCCTCCTCTGCAACACCAACTGCCCTCACGACATCCATCAACCTTCTCTTTGGTCTTCCTCTCGCTCTCTTGCCTGGCAGCTCCATCCTCATCATGCTTCTACCAACATACTCACGATTTCTCCTGTGGACGTGTCCAAACCATCCAAGTCTGCTCTCTCTAACTTTGTCTCCAAAACATCGAACCTCGGCCGTCCCTCTGATGAGCTCGTTTCTAATTTCATCCAACCTGGTCGAACCTCAACATCTTCATTTCCGCCACCTCCAGCTCTGCTTCCTGTTGTCTCTTCAGTGCCACTGTCTCCAATCCGTACATCACGGCCGGCCTCACCACTGTTTTATAAACTTTGCCCTTCATCCTAGCGGAGACTCTTCTGTCACATAACACACCTGACACCTTCCTCCACCCCTTCCAACCTGCTTGGACCCGTTTCTTCACTTCCTGACCACACTCCCCATTGCTCTGGACGGTTGACCCCAAGTATTTCAAGTCTTGCTATCGCTTCTCCCTGTAGCCTCACTCTTCTCCCACCACCCCTCTCATTCATGCACGTATATTCTGTTTTACTTCGGCTAATCTTCATTCCTCTGCTTTCCAGTGCGTGCCTCCATCTTTCTAACTGTTCCTCCACCTGCTCCCTGCTTTCACTGCAGATCACAATGTCATCTGCAAAACATCACGGTCCACGGGGATTCCAGTCTAACCTCATCTGTCAGCCTATCCATCACCGCTGCAAACAGGAAGGGGCTCAGGGCTGATCCCTGATGCAGTCCCACCTCCACCTTAAATTCTTCTGTCACACCGACAGCACACCTCACCGCTGTTCTGCTGCCCTCGTACATGTCCTGTATTCTTCTAACATACTTCTCTGCCGCTCCAGACTTCCGCATGCAGTTCCACAGTTCCTCTCTGGGTACTTTCTCTAGATCTACAAAGACACAATGTAGCTCCTTCTGACCTTCTCTGTACTTTTCCATCAACATCCTCAAGGTTTAATAATGCATCTGTGGTACTCTTTCGAGGCATGAAACCATACTGTTGCTCGCAAATACTCACTCGTGTCCTGAGTCTAGCCTCCACTACTCTTTCCCATAACTTCATTGTGTGGCTCATCAACTTGATTCCTCTATAGTTGCCACAGCTCTGCACATCATCTTTGTTCTTAAAAATGGGCACCAGTACACTTTTCCTCCATTCCTCAGGCATCTTCTCACGCACTAGAATTCTATTGAACAAGCTGGTCCAAAACTCCACAGCCACCTCTCCTAGATGCTTCCATACCTCCACAGGAATGTCCTCAGAACCCACTGCCTTTCCATTTTTCATTCTCTTTAATGCCTTTCTAACTTCCCCCTTACTAATCATCGCCACTTCCTGGTCCATGACGCTGGAATCAGTGGACGGCACGGGGTGGCGATGTGGCGGGCGGGCAGAGCAGACGAGCCTCTCTGTCTCGTTCTCTCTGTCGTGCGTGTCAAAGTTGCTCAGGCGTTGTCCCGTCTACTTCTCGACACATGTCACCCGGCCTCCAGCCGCATTTTGCGTTCCCCCGATTGATTCGAGAACGTAACTGGGTCCGATTAGAACGCCGATGAAGTCGCAAGGTAAGTACGGCCGTGTCGTTAACGGTGTCGCTCAAAATGACCGACCCGAGACCGAAGCTAGCGATCAAGTCGTCTCGAAAATGATTGACAGGCGGTTTCAACTGTGAAAATGAGAAAAATTGTCGTCACTCGAGTGGTAGTGGCTATAATATTTGTAAAGGACTGCTGCGGCTTTGGTGTCTTTTCTATCTCCTCCATGCAGGAATCCGTTCCCTGTTCGGCAGCAGCGCTCTGATGTACGTGTCCTACAAGAAAGCGCCGTCAGCGACCTGCGCGTGACTCTGTCGCTCTACCCGGCGGCCATAACGTCCCGCTTCTACCACAGGCACTGCGGCCGGCCTAACGTGGGAGCACACCAATTTGGATTTGTAATGTCTTATCTGAGCGACCCCGCACATGACGAGGGATCAAATCGAGTGTGTTGTTCTCGCTCTTCGCGTTTGCGGTGCACTTGAATTGGCCAACACGGCGCGCCGTTCTGTGCAAGTAACGATGTCTGTTGTCGTACCGATGAGAGGCGGTGCGGTGCCAACGGGCATCCGATGCAGTCCACGGCTGCGGCTGTGCACTCTTCAAATATGCTCAATGACTCAACGCTCCCTGATTGGTGTCTGTCAACGGCACGAGCTTCCCGGTTGGCTATCGTTCCGTTCGGCGTCACAATCGCTCCAGCTCGGTGTCGACGGCACACGACTGCCGCCTTTTGACCCTAACCGGATAATCGCTTTTCGAGACAGCCGACAAACGGGAAGAACATGCTCACATTTGGCCCGATGGTTGAGTCATACACTTTGAGCAACCTTTTCCGTCCGAATACCACCTCCGATGTGTGCGACGTGTGAAGTTGGTTTTTTTCCTCGGGCTTTTTGGCTTGCCATCACAGAAGGGTGCCAAGTTGGATGGCGAACTTATTGCAGCGCAGGAAGGCGCCGTTTCCACGCCTCTCTTCTAACTTGAGAAGAGAGCAAGCAAGTCAAATCCAACAATCGATTGCTCTCCGGCTTCAGGGCGGTTTTGACTTTTCGAATGACTGTTTTCACTGCGATACACTTGAGCGCCATGCTGATGCTCTTCACACTCCGTTTGTTTCTCTTCTTACCCCCTCGCAGGCGGCCGCGCTGTGCTTTGTCAAAGTGCCTCATCCGCTCGACGGTAAGTCTTCAAAGCGGACAACGCTCGCCGCCCGCCACGAGTTTCACAGCGGCGTCCCTAAACGGCCCATGGTCGACGTCTCCCTAATCCCCCCCCCCCCCAGGAAATGGTCTTTTCCCAGCCGGAGGCACAGAAGGCTTCCATCTAGTCGAAGTCAAGTGTTCAGCAGACGATTCCTTTGACTCCCACCCAGTTCATCCCGTCAGGATCGTCGAGCGTAATATTGCGTGGACGCCCACCGGACGACGCTGTGTGAATTCAGCTGAGCGGTTGCCGGACAAAATCGAACAAATGAAGCGAGCAATAGTGCAACAGCGCCACCAAGTGGACGGATGTGCCGACAGGCGGAGTTCTGCGGGGTTCCAGTCATTCTCTGGTCACAATCGGAATCAAGTTATTTGCCGAGCACGTCGCAAACACACAGGGAATTTGTCTCCGGTAGCTGGAGCCGCTTTAGCACGACAACAGGCAGCCATTGTGGCCCGAAAATAGTTTTGAGACAGAAAAAAAAAAACACTGCGGCGAGTCACTGAGCAATGAGAGGTTAGCGCTCATGTGCTAATGCTGATGCAATAACAAGTGAATTTCAATTGTTCTTTCTTTGAAAGCGGCCCGCCGTTAAGAAACCGAATACCGTCAAGGCTGCAAACAGTCCGGACACCAATTGTCATGTTCGCAGGGGAAACGAGTTCAACGGCCTGCGCTCGGCTGCCCGCCGCTCTTCTTCTTCTTCTTCTTCTTCTTCTTCTTCTTCTTCTTCTGCCGCTGCATCAATCCTGGCGTCTTACGCGGACAAAACGACGGAGCGGCATCCAGGTCATCATTATCGAGGTAAAGGTCAAATATACATGGGATGAAAAAGTGCTTTAGTGGAGTTTACTAAATGATATTGTGCTGGTAAAATATTAACCTTCGAGATGAAAAATCTCTTTGCCAGTTAGGGAGCGGGCAAAAATCTGTGTACAACTGACCCCCAGTGGAATTGCATGGGGATTGTTTTTTTAACCCCAGAAATTCTTGAATAAACAGGATTAAACTGCCAACGGATTGTTATTCTCAAAAAAAGAGTCGTGAAGGTCTTTAAAACACCACAGACGTTAACAAGCAACTTTTTTGGGGGGGGGGATAACTAGTGTCTAATTAGGCAGCACGGTGGACTAGTGATGACTTGCTGTCGAAGGCCTCTTTTTCAACCCCCTGTTGACTTCCCATTGTCTCTCGTCTTCAAGTGCGTTTTTCTACGTACGGTGCAAATGCACAAACATCCATTTGTGTGCCCTGCAGCAATTTCCAAGCGCATGCTAAAGTTGCCAGTCTTATGGAAACAACCCGGTCGAGCGGTCGCTAGTTAAGAACCGCCTTAAATCTGTCGGTTATTGAGTCATTTCCCGGTATGAGTTTGCATGTAAATGCACGCCATTCAAAAGGCGGAAGCGCATTATAGCACTGTTGACGTTGTGCACTTGTAGAATACAACACAAATGTAGATACATTTCATTTGTGAGTATTATAAATCAACCGTGGGAGTGTCGATGAAAGTCACGCAGGGCTTCTTTCTTCAAGTGTTCACTGTGCAATCGTAGCAGCGTTGGTTTTGCAGATTGACTGGGTCATTAGTCAGTGTGCGGGCAAATCGATTCGTTTATTGAGAAACTGGAATGACGAGAACAAAATCCAATCCCACGCCACAAACCGGTTTCCCTTTTTTTTTTTTTAACCTGTCCTGTTCCGCTGCCAGGCCATGCAGAATCTGTATTGTTTTCATGCCGGAACAGTTTTTCTGTGCAACACTGGAGTTTTTTTTTTTTTTTTTGGATACTGCCACTTTGGTTCTTTGTATTCTGATGGCGATTTATTGAAAGTTTTCACTTGGACAAAATGAGGTTTTGAAGGGGAGTGACAGAAAAGACAACCAGACAAAAATGTTGAGAGAACAAAAAAGGGTTCTATGAACACGACGATGTCACATTGGACCTGGCAGTGCAACTAGTGTGCTGTGAGAATTCTAATCATCTGTAGAAGCGGAGTTCAAAGTGAGGGGACATCAAGAATTTTGCAAGGTTAGAAGAGTTGTGTATAGCAATTAGGGAAGGGTCCCACACCAAGCAAATGAGTTCACGAGCCCCACCGCGCCAGCCGGCAGAGCCGACCTCAGTAGTCGGCCTCCCAGGCAGAGGGCGAACCGGCGACCCGCGCCAGGTGGACGGGTAGGGGCATCCAATAAGGCGCGGGGGGCCTCCACCTCCCAAAGCCATGCAGCCAGAGGGCTCCGGCCCCAGGAGCCTCACCGTGAGATTAGCAAAAAACCCGCCTCCCCCCTGAGTATGTGTGCCCAGAAGCGACGAGTGAAAAAGGAGTTCCAATGAATGGTGTGAGCGATTTAAGAGGCTCGGGATCCATCAAGTGGGACGACCACCAAGAGAGGGTTGACCGATGCCCGGTACCCGTCCCAGAGCGCGGGAGGCGCTAGCGCCCGTAGCAGACCCAAAGGCCAGAAGGGAAGCCCCTCCCGCCCCCCGAAAGAGGTGGAAGCAGGCCCGAGGAGCCTACAAAATAGGGACCCCTACCCCACTTCGCATAAGAAACTTCAGTTCAGACGTGCACGTTCTCCTCACAAGCACAAACGTACATTTGGAATGATTTGGCACCCAAACACAATCCCTAGCGACTTTCTGCATGGCTCCACACCAACCGCATTGATGTTTAAAGTATGAGAAACCGAAAACAAGGGTAATGCAAGGTTATGATTGAAACTGATTGGAAATATCGGAATAATGAGAGACTTTGGCAAATCTCGGGGAGCAGTTCATCAGATACAGGAAGTAGAAGCGCAGATGTTCAATATTTTCTGAATCACGTCGACGTCTATGATGCCTTCGAGAGCGCAGCAAAGCTTCCCAATTGTACAGCCAAGACTCCCTTCCTTCATTTTCCAGTGTTGCAGCATCTGGTGCACCATCTCTGGCAGCCCGTCGAGGAAGAAGTCGTGCTCAATGGTCTCTAGTTCCACGTCGCTCAGACCCAGACGCCGTGCATAACACTTCCATTTGGCGCCGATGTTTTTCCTCAGTACATCGAGGTGCTCTTCGGTCACAGCACGGTCCTCTACGCGAGAACAGTGAAAGCTAGTATTACAACTGCTCAGCTCAAATGTGCAGTTGACAGTGATTGATGACCGCTTCCAAATGCATGCGGTGTTCCGCAAGGATCCATCATTGATCCCGTGCTTTATGCATATCAAGTGACTGAAGCTATCGAGGCTATTATTCAGGTTAAGCCACCGCTCGATATGCAATCAAAACCACATAAACGTGGTTGAACGTTTGCTTTACTCTCAAGTGTCTCGAATGAGTCAAGACTTCCACGAAACCCGGAGTTCAAACGAGAAATTTACCATATTTCTGAATTCCTTCTCTGAGCTGAGAGCCGGTCCATATGTTACCCGGGAGAGATGAACAACTTTGAGTGGAGTCGTAGTTGTGAATACTGAGGTTGTTGTTGTTACCAATCTGGATCCCCCTGGCATTGCTGATGTAGAGAGAGCCTTCAAGAGCGGGACACTTGACATTAGTTTCATCACAAACGATCATTTGCTGCATATCGCCGCCGATCGACTTGTCTACTTACCGGAATCCTGAGCCGCCCCGCCCTTCTTTAAATTGCACAGATACCCGGAACTTTCAGACACTGAGGAAGTCGGCCAGGACTGCTGGCGGGAATAGTGGGAATCCGGATGTTGCTGATTGAAAGTTAGCAGGGAATTGATGCCGGTAGAGGTTTGCAAGAAGGATGGCTTCGGCGTGGAAGCGGTCGGCGACTCGTGGAGGCGAGCGGCAGGATGATACCGACCGTCTTCCTGGCTGCTGGGCTGCACAGGTTCCGCTTTTGTCCAGGAATGGACGGAGGACAAGAAAGGTGTGTCGTGCCACGGCTGGGCCGGGGTACTATTTGGAAGACTAGGCAGGCTATTTTGGGACTTTTTCTGACGCCGGCGATCGACGGGGTCAGACTGACCGTCGCAGTTGTAGCTGCCGTGTTTGTGGTAGTCCAACTCCGGTCGCAGCTTCTCCTCCAACGGGACTTCTGCGTCCGGCTCACCGATTGCCGCCACCGAGTCGACATCGGTCCCACGCGGCGTGGCACGGAAGTCTTCGATACTGGCTTCAACCGGCCCATTGACACTTTTGTCTGTGCTCTCCAGATTCGCTGGACAATCTACAAGATGAGAACAGTAACACAGCATCTTAGCTTTCTGGGCATTTCTTTGTTCTTTTCTTTGAAATGTGAATTTGGGCCTCATAGAAAAGAAAAGCACTGTGTGTATACCTATTGATTCTACTACACTATGAGTTTTACTTTTGGAATTGAACGACCGGGTTTTCTCCTGCCAGTCCCTAATTGACCCCCCGAAAACCACAGGCGCTCACCGGTTGAAATGCATTCATCAGTCATCGATAAGGACTTCATCTTGTCAACAAGCTGATCGGGGCCTTCGTACAGAGTCTGCATTGAGATCATGAAATCAGACACTCAATGTCGTCAAGCTGTGTGCATAATGAAAATGGATGCATTTGATTTACTCGGAGATGAACTAAATCCTTTTCCACGTGCGGCGTGAGCGTCGTCTCGTAGAAGGGACCGAATATGTCGTAGGCCTCTGCGAGGAGAGGGAGTCGAGTGAGAAAGACGGCGGTGTCGTTTTGTGGTGTCAAGCCTACCTCGAAATGTTGGTCTTTGCAGTGGGTTGTGAGCCCAGCACATCGCCATGAGCCGAGTGATCTGTAGCGGCGTGTCGTCGGGGATCAGGTCCATCGCTGGCCGGTTGCCGTTGCGGACGCACTGGCTGATTTGATCTTCGTTCCTGGCATCTGGACACATGCGTACTTGAACTCGTCACGGTAGAACACCGTCCATCGCGGGATAGCGGTTTTACCGCGTGAAACAACGGAAATACCACCGTAATCTGTACCAGTGTCAAACTGTCGCCATCATAAATCCTTTTATTATTTGGACATGAAAAGCAACATTTTCATCATCCGGTGCAAAAAACAAAAGTCATCGCTATTAACATTGAACACTCTCTCTTATCAACTTGATTAAGATTTCTGTAGCTACCGTTTAAGATTCCACTTTCGGGTGACATTTCAGGATGAACCTAAAATGCACTTTGACCAGCTCTAAACCTTTGAATGCATATCCAACTGTTCAGTGTTCCGGTGCTTTTTGTACAACAGCCGTCGGATCGACGAACGGACCGCCACGTTTCCGAGCACGTCGTCGGCTCGTACAACCTTAGGGCTACTGTCGACTTACGCCGACTTACTTGCGTAGGGCTCTTTGCCGGTGACGATGACCCAGACCACGATGGCGAAGCTGTAGACGTCGGACTTCTCTGTGGAGACGGCGTTGACGCTCTGCAGGTGCTCGGGCGCCATGTAGCTCAGAGTGCCCGCCGCCCTCATCCTGGCCGACAGGCCCATGTGACTCTTCTTGAGCGACTCCTCCTTGGTGAGTTTACTCCACGTCTTGCAGGTGGCAAGGCCGAGGTCGGCGATCTGGACAACGCGGGAAAGTGGTTATCGCGGGGGGGGGGATGCAATGCATCCCCACCTACTAAAGGTGAAAATCGGCGATATAGAGACTATATAACCTTGTAAATGTATTTGAACACACCAAAGTCAAGGCAAACATAAAACGTATAGAAAATACTGCACATAATGTAGTGTCTGTGTATATGCGTGCGTGCGTGTCGTAGAGGCGGGGCCTGGGGGCGTCGGCGATTCCGCGCGTGAGTGTCTGAGCGAGAGCTGTGGCCGGCAGCAGTTCCTGCGTGAGTGTGCTCGCGATGTTTGCATTTTATTCTTCTCCCGGTATTGAATAAACAGCCGACAAGTGAATTGCCTTTCCCACATGCGAGGGCATTACAGTAAAAAGTTATACTGTCAAAAAACCCACAAAAATCACTATGAGCCAGAGATTCCCGCAATACTGACACAAAGTAGATGCGTTCCACAAAGACACGTGTGTTATAACCACAATATAGCGGGGGAACATTGTACCTTGATGTGAAAATCTTTGTCAATCAGAATGTTCTCTGGTTTGATGTCCTTGTGTATGACTTTCCTCTCGGTGAGGTAGACCATCCCTTCCAAGATCTCCAAGATAATTCTCCCCTTGATTGATACAGGCACAGTGACCTAAATGGCAGGAAAGCGTATCTTACAATTCATCACACATGCACTGTAAACTATGAGGGGGTGCACTGCTAACCTTCTCCAGCATTGCCAGCAGGTTGCCCCTGGGCATCAACTCCATGACCAAAGAGCAGCCTCGATCCTCCATGATGACGCCCAGCAACCTGACCACCCGCTCGTGGTTCAGGCTCGCCATAATGCTACCCTCCTCCAGCAGAGACCGCTTGCTCTCCCTGGATGCATTTGAAGAGCTTCGTGATGGCACAATGGTACGTGCTCATTTGGTTGCCAAGACAACCAAGCGCACAAGTTCCATTTTGATGTGAGGTGAAAGAAGGTAACAACAAGTTGGTTTAGTTTCGTTTTGGACTGCAATGGGGAAGTTGAGACGACAACGCGGAAGTCGCATATCACATTCTGCCTTGCATGAATTCACAAAACGATTAGCAAAACCCTAAAGACCTCGGTCGCGGGTCGAAACAATTTGCTCTCCCTGCGGCTTCCGGGATTGCACGTGACCCAAATTCCAGAGTGCAGGCTGCGAATCTCCAGTGGAGACACGCGAGCCCGAAGACACCCTGAAAACAAACTTACTCATTGCGAAGGGGGCCCGTATACATGGTCTTCATCACCACAGGCCCGAGGTGGACGTGATAGCACAGGTACACCTCTCCGAAAGCCCCGTCGTCCAGGTGCTCTTTCCGGATCACATCTGTCGCTCGCAGCTGGAGCGACGACGGCGGCGGCGCGGCGGCCATAATTCCACCTTCGACGAGTAACAACACCCTCTAAAAGTGTGAGAATATGAGAACAAAAGCCAAGCTATCTCGATGAAACATAGCTTGGCATGTGCGAAGAGAGGCAGATCGCGACGGAAAGCTTCGACGGTGACGCCAAAATGCAAGCTAGCGAGCGCCCCGTGACGAAAAGCTGCTAAAAGAAGGAAGAAGCGGTGAGAAAAGGGGCCGCTATTTCATACAGCTCCAGTTCCACCAATCGCCGAAGTGACGTAGAAAGTTTTTTAAAAAAAATAAGCTTCAAACGCGCGCACACACTCGAGCGTCTACAAACTACAGCCAGTCCTATAAGTCGATGTCAGAGCAACTAATTGGGCCAGCCAAGTTCTTCCCTTCCTGTTTTTTTTTTTTTTTTGGGACCTGCGTGAACAGATTTCCACGTTTTGTTTGTGTGACTTTACAATCCCCAGTTTGGTTTAAAAAGTGGGCTATCAGGATTGAAATATACGAGCTACGCACACACTCTAATGCAAATACATATACTTGTATGAAGTAGTAGTATTGATTGAACACTTGTAACTAAGTTAAAGTAAAAAAAAAAGTACAGACTCTGAAATGCACTTGAGCAAAGAAAGTAAAGATGAATTATTACTGTCAATTACCAGCTGTGTCAAAAAATGTTTTTGGAAATCCAAACTACAAATTACACGTTTTCGTTTTGGCGATGTTCTTCTCGGTGGGGAACAGTCAGATGCTCAGGCCAGTGTGAGCAGGCTTGAGCAGTTGTCACGGTAAAGCGGCCAACGTACTGTCCTTCCATGTCTCACCTCTTCTCGCGCACTGCACAAAGCAAGTGCGGCAGGATCGATCTCTTTGTAGATGAACTGACGCCCAGACTTCCCTCTCCCCAGCCACTTCATCCAGCTCTTCCGGGGGGGATCCCGAGGCCGGCCGAAAGACGTAGTCTCTCCGGCGCGCCCTGGGTCGTCCCAGGGGTCTCCTTCCGGTGGGACCTGCCCGGAACACCTCAGCAGGGAGGCGTCCGAATCAGATGCCCCAGCCACCTCATCTGGCTCCTCTCGATGCGGAGGAGCAGAGACTCTCCTCTGAGATCCTCCCAGATGACCGAGTTGAACCCCAATGTAGAGGCGCCGAGCCGGGGGCCAATTAGTATACCCACACCCGCTCTGCGCCGCTCACCGTGGGCAACTCCAGAGTGGAAGAGAGTCCGACCCCTCTCGAGGTGACTGGTACCAGAGCCCAAGCCGACTCTATCTACAAGAGTCCGAACTACAAGTGCCATGATGCACCGCGAGGAGCAGTGAAGCTGCCTTGGCCCGCCTGGTTCAGACACACACACACGCACACGCACACACACACTCGCTCTCTCGCTCGCTCTCTCGCTCGCTCTCTCTCTCTGTCTCACTGGCGAATATGTGACCAAAGTTGCTGCTTTCTGGGGAAGCCGTCAAGCGTCAATAATAGTTGCCCGTAAGTGGGAAACGCTGTGGGACCCGCGTTTGTCTTTGTCCGCCTTCTTTGAACATGGGAAATGGCGTCAATAAGGTGAGTGCTCCTCGCACTTGAGGCGACGAGTTGACAGGACGTTCATGACGTAAGAGCAACGCCTCCTAATGAGCACTTTTTGGGGGGCACAGAGACACATTCGAAACGAAACGAAACGAAACATTCGACGTGTTTTTATAAATGGTCACCCGATGTCATTATTCGCTGATGGCGTCATTGTCTATAGTTAGGTTATCAGCCATTAGGCAGCTGTTGTGATGTTGCCTTTCACCATGGTTTCCTCTCGTGCCTCTTTCCCCCTATAGGTCCTGCCTGACTTGTATTTGGGAAATTTCAGAGGTATGACTTGCTATAAATTCTATGATCTCGTGCGTATGTTATATTGTGATGATTTTGTTCATACTAGACGCACGAGACCGAGAGCAGTTAGCCAGGAACAACATCACCCACATCCTCTCCATCCATGACAACGCGGCGCCCATCCTTCAGGTAATGTCACTTTGCTGCTTTTCACCACCCGTAGGGTGTATTTTGGAACTTTACAATTTATTGGGGTCATAAGAAGACCCTGCACTCTCAAAAACATGACATGTTACCAATGTCTACCCCAAACGGTACAAGGATAATTCCACAATTGGAGAACAATTTAGGCACCAACATTAAAAATAACAACAACAAAAAAAACAGACCTTTTTGTAATGTTTCTATAAAAATAGATAAACCATCGTATGATGAAATGAAAACGTGAAAGTGGCTTACCTTACCTCATCCTCAGGCAATTCGGTCGAGAATGTCGTTTCTGCTGAGTCATGTAGCTCACTTTTTTTTTTCTCTTCCCCTCGATGGCTAAACGGTATTAGTAGCAGGTTTGCATGTATGTTGCAACTTCAGAGCCTAATTACTACTATTTTGAAACATGTCTGTGAAAAAACAAAATGTTTTCACATTTACAAGGCAAGGGAAGACAAATGTATTTATATTGCGCATTTGATGACGCAACGTGCTTCACGTGATTTCAAAAGCATTTCAAAACAAATCGCAAAAGACACATCCAAGAAATCCTACCGAAAAAAAGCTTCTTTCAAACATATTTGATCTGTTACACTGTACTTGATATGGACGTTGATCACCAAGCGGGAGAGACGAGAAAAAAGACATTTTTTATGAGCTTTTTGGCGATTGAAATATTTCGTCGTCAATTTGACTATATACAGCTACAGTTACATGTTTCCTCTCTGTTTTGGATATGCTAATGTGGATTCTTCTGGGGTTTTCAATGTTCTTGCTCGCTGAAACGTCTCTTGCCCGTTCTGTTTTGAATTTCCTCTTGAGTCCTCTTGCGCCAGGTATGCGAATTGTTACAAACAGATAGAGTGTGAAAATAAATGCTGCATGCCTGAGTAACGTTACGCTGAAATCTGAATGTTTCACGGGGATAAAGTTTTGTAATCCTGAACTCTCCTTTGAAAAAGGAGAGGAAGAAAAAGGCAAAAATACATAACCATTCCTGTGTGCATCCCTTAAGAAAAGGTACTTCGCCAGCAACAACGCTTTGACGTCCGAGTGGGTCGGATGTCTTTCACAAACGGTCGTCAAGCGGGAGCTCGAAAAGCTTTTGGTGTTCTTCAAAATCAGGCTCGCTAATTACACATCGAGCACATCCGAGACTGTGATTGTGCTGTATGTGTCTATATAGCTGGGATAGGCTCCAGCACGCCCGCGACCCTAGTGAGGAGAAGCGGAACGGAAGGTGAACGAAGGAATGAATATATATGTATACACTCCGATAATAACCCCTGCTAGACATCTTACAGACAAAGGTGTATCACATCTTAATTCCTCCACACCTGAACGGAACTTTTCCACAGTACTACCCGTTGATCATTGTCTTCTTTCGGTCCTGAAACTACATTTTGACATTAGTTAGCCCAGTTCAAACACAGAACCAACAGTTCTTAGTTCTGGGATACTAGTGTTCACATGTGACATTGTGTGCTTTGTTAATTACGACATATGCAGTTACGTGTGCTGCTGCTGCTACATAAATGTTCCGAGGACCCGGTAACACCATTAAACTGAACGTTCTAGTTCTAGCAACTCGAGTTATCCGACCCTTTAGACAGGAGTGCACATACTAGTCTTGTCAGGTTGTTCGGGAAGTCGCATTGGCCATTAGTACTTCTATTGGTGCAGCGCTGGACCGCTGCAGAGTGGCATACAGAATGCCGACAAATTGTTGCTTTCTTTGCTGTGCGCATATCTAGCCGGCTCCTGCCGCTGCAGACGTTGCGGATCGTTCGCATTTTTCACCGGATGCTAATTGTTGCTGTGCTAATTAAAACAGCTAGTACGCTCTGTCCTCCAGGAGATGACCTATCTTTGCATTTCAGCGGCCGACCTGCCTACGCAAAACCTGTAAGTTCCACACACCAACAGTGCACAACACTAAAAGACAACGAGAGAAAGAAAGACAGCTTTGTGTTTGCGCGGTGTGGGCGGCAGGTTGTGTTTCTTCAAGCTAAACGTGGAAATGATACGCCTCCGCAAGCTCACTAGCTACTGTCGTCACATTCAGCCTTTAAATGCGTGCGGAGGCATTAACAAAGGTGTTTCTTTGGCGCTAAAGGAGGTGTGTTTTGCATTTTCTTCCTCACAATTGAAAACGGTTGTCTTACTCTCAGTGACATGCGTTTGTCAAAATACCTCAAGGATCAAGAATAATAGTCCACTCAACAAACTCCACTGCTTGCCTTGTGGGACTTTTTTTCTGCCCTACGTTCTGCTGGGCTAATGGCGAGAACCGTCACGACGACAGGGCCTTCTTTTTGCACGAGCAGAGCGAAGACTGTTGAGAAAAAGGGAGCGTCCGTAAATTGTAATTGTTGGAGGCGGCAGTTCATACACTGCATTGTGCACCTGGCGTACGGACTCAACGCAGTGAACCTTCGCTATTTGCGAGCGATAGGGCCAACCGAGCCCTGTCGCCAAATGTGCGAAGAGTTGAGATTCCCCAAAAGGCTGTGGAATTGCGTGTAGATGCCTCAAGATATAGAGGGGATCGTAAAGCACCAACACTATGCTTCCAATTCCTATGTTATATAAAACCAGGGTTGCAATATAGAACCTCTGAAGCGTATTTATTTTTGTGGGTGTTGTGGGGCGGTATATTATGTAAATGATCCCCCTTCTTACATAACTGTGGGCTTCCTCACATGCCTTTTCAGGATTAGGCAGAAAACCAAATATTTTCTTGGTTGTTTCACACTTGTTGGGTGGGCAGGCACTGCAGGCTCAGAGACCCAACGATTTGTATATCAGACATTCCAAAATAAAAGCCGGAAGGAGGGCTCTCTGTTGTGGAGCTTTTTATATGCACTAACTTCACATACACGTGCATGATGTCACGCATTTACAGTACACACACACACACTGAGAACTGACGCAAATACTCTTGTAACCTTTTACTGCGCTATTTGCCTCCGAGCCGTGTTTGAAATGTGAAATGCGAAATCGGACGCTAATTTGAACACAGCCTGAATTTGAAGTGTCTCCAGCCTTCCGGGTTGTATCAAGTGCAAAACAACACGTCCACGTCCAAAGTTGTCCAAAAAAGGCAATAGAGAAGCATGGAGTGACAGTTTGTTTTTCTGTTCTTTTTCTTTGCCCTCCACAGGACTCAACACTTTAAACAGAGCATCATGTTCATGCACGAGTCGCGACTGAAAGGAGAAGGCTGCTTGGTTCACTGGTGAGACAGAAACAGTGATGTCATACATGAGTACCGTCATTTCTCGTGTATAATGCGCACCCCCCCCCCCCCCCCCCCCCCCAAAAATTGTCAAAAGTCAATCGTGCGCATTATACATAAGGGGGGGGGGGGGAACTTTCACATTTTATAAATATATGCCGCCATCTAGTGGTTATGAAAAAGCTGTACATTTTCATTGCAAAATGCCACCGCCACCTAGTGGTTATAAAAAACATGCAGCCTACACTTTCATTCCAATATGACCGGGGTACGTA